>NC_056729.1:1807719715-1808009715 GCF_019279795.1 Protopterus annectens | reverse complement strand
GACGTCCCCTGATCTAGATGTGAATCCCTTCATGATTAGGTGGGCTATATAAAATGTTTTTCTAACCACTTTGGCCACGTGGTTGTCAAATGAGAGATTGCTATCAACTTGGGTCCCCAGGTCCCTAATTACTTCTTCTGTACTTAATGGATTACCACCTATGTGGTAATTTGTGGGCACTTTGTTTTTGCCAAAGGGGATGACTATACACTTTTTGGCATTTAGCTTGAGGCCATGGCTCTGGCACCAGTTGTCTGTTTCTATGAGGCCCTTTTGGAGGATGCTTGTGTCGGCTGGAGAGTCGATTATGGCCCAGTTTGCAGTCATCTGCGAACTTGGTCAGCCACAGTCCTTCCGTGTTGGCCTGTACCTCCCCGAAATATATACCGAACAAGAGAGGTCCCAGGACTGAGCCTTGTGGGACACCACTTGTAACTGGTTTGGAGTCTGACATGGCTCCAGCAATTCTAACCATGTAGGTTCTGTCCTTGAGCCAGTTTGCAATCCATCTAGTGACATAGGGTTTATATTTAAGCTGGTGAGCTTATCTATAATGCCCGAGTGGGGTATTGTATCGAAGGCTTTTGCGAGGTCCAGGTAGGCTGTGTGGACCACCTTCCCCTCGTCAATGGCCTTGGTGACTGTTTCAAAGAAATCAACCAGGTTTAAGAGGCAGGATCTGCCCTTAACAAAGCCGAACTGGGTAGGATCCAGTGTTTTAGGTCCCCAATATCTTTATTTATGAGGTCCATGATGATCCTTTCCATAGCTTTGCAGACCAAGCTAGTCAGGCTTATGGGGCGATAGTTTCCAGGATCCGTTGAGGCACCACCTTTATGGAGAGGGACCACTGTTGCTGCACGCCACTCTTTGGGCACATATCCTGTAGTAAGGCTGAGATTGAACAGTAGTTTTATGTTTGGGTTTAGCTCTTCTTGGAGTTCATGTAGGGGCAGCCCGGGACACTGTCTGGTCCCACTGATGCTGTGTTTTTGCTTTGGAGAGGGCGGCTCTTACCTGAGCATCTGAGATGTCAAGGGGGCAGCACTCTGCTGGGATAGATATTTGCCCTTTTGGGGGAGGAGAAGTTTGCGCTGAACCGGTCAGCTAAGATGTTGGCAATGTCTGTGGGTTCGGAGGATTTTTTGTCATTTTGGACTAATTCTGAGCATATCTGGGAATTACCACCCAGGTTCCTAACATAACTAAAGAAAGCCTTGTGATTATCCTTAGTGTCCTGTGCAATTTTTCTCTCAAAGCTGGCCTTAGACAATTTTATGTGTGCCCGTAGTTTTTTGCTAATACTGATCAGTGATGCCTTCCCTTTTTGGGATTTTGCTCTATCATTTAGTAGCTTCCTCCTTCTATTGTATAGTTTGTTTATGGCTGGGGTCCACCAGACAGGACATCTGCCTTTGGAGGATTGGGTTTTGGTTTTATTTGGGATCGCATGATCCATGCATTCCTGAAGGTGTTCATAGAATGCGTTTATAAAGGACTCTGTGGTCTGGGTTGTATTTTCCACAGGCCCAGGGGCTTTGAAGGATTCCACCTCAGTTTTGAGGAGTGTGAAATTTGCTTTAGAGATGTTTTTCACTGTGGTTTTCTGGGCAGGGGGTGGGGATGGGATGTGAATATCCAGTGAGATTAGTTTATGGTCTGATCTTCACCTAGAAGGATGTAAGCTACCTGTTCTGACACTACAGTGCAGACCACAAACCCTCTCAGTGCAAAACAACTGGTCCGAAGCCCAAGTGTTTAAACCAAAAGGCTTAAAATGAGTTACACCAAGCAGTAATAAATACAATTGAGTACTTTTAAGATGATGCAAAAGTAAAAAAAGTGAGGGATACACTTCTGGTCTGGAGCATAGAGTCCCCATGTTGGTGATGATCAGGTCCAGTATGTTTTCCCCTCTTGTGGGAGTGGTAACAAGTTGTTCCATAGCATTTGAGTTTATAAATTCTAGGAACCTTTGGGCTAGGGTGTTGGAGCTAGAGTAATGCTCCCAGTCTATGTTTGGGTAGCTGAAGTCGCCCAATATAATGGTGTTTGGAGAGACCTTCATATTTTCCAGTGTTCTCAGGAAGGCCGAGTGGGGTTCCTGGGTTTGGGAGGGTGGTCTGTAGCAGGCTATAAACTGGAAGGCAGTTTTACCCACTGTTAGTTGCACATGGATAGTCTCTGATGCTTCGTGCTTTGCTACAAACCTGGAGGTGTGGGTATCTTTGATGAATATCGATACTCCCCCTCCTTTTGTGGTTCGGTCCAAGTTTTGGGGCCGAAAAGCATGGTATGAGGTATAACCTGGTAGTGCTGGGGTGCTCTCGGGAGCCCTGAACCAGGTTTCTGTTACTGCACAGATATCGATGTTCTCCATGCTAAGGAGAGTTTGAGTGCGTGCATCTTGAGGTTTAGACTTCTGGCGTTGAGTAGCATTACTCTTAGTTTCTTATCCCTTGTGATACCTATGGAGGTGGGTTTGTCTTTTGAGCCTTGCCTAAAAAGGCATTATGGGGTAGCAAGAGCCTTTGCCAATATCCAAAAGCCCAGGGTGACAGGTGCAAGCCGTCCCTAGCGAAGCATCATGGCTTGTCGAGCATATCATCCCAAGCTGACAGGCATTGGATCCCCTTTGAATGACACCAGTACTTAAGCCAATTGTTGAAATTGATCATCTTGTCTTCATATTGTGGCATCATTCTTGGTGAGGGTAAGATGCTACTCAAGGTCAGGGTCTTACCGGCCTGGGCTACATGCTCAGAGAGCTCCTTTATGTCTCTTTTCATGTAGTCCAGGGAGGTACGTCTCAGGTCATTCACACCAGCATGGACAATGACTGAGTCATATTTGTACTTGCCTTGGAGTGACCTGAGTGCTTGTGTTATGTGGCGGATCCTAGCGCCTGACAGGCTGCTCACCACGACCCTCTCCTTGTTCAGCCTGATGAGCGGGATGTCAGTGTGCCTGACGATAGAGTCACCTATTACAAGTGTATCAGGTGTGTTGTTTAGTCTTAAGGGCTGTGACTGTTCGGCACACTGGCTTTGTGAGATATGTGTTGCACGTGTTTTGTTTTGGGGTAGCGGCTGCTTGGGTGTCTGCTTTGGAGGTCTCTGCTGCTTCGGCAGATCTTTATTTAGAGCCTCCGAGTATGTTTTTGTGTGATTATGTGTTTGGTTTGCTGTCGTGGTAGGTCTATGTGAGACTGGAATTGTAGTGAGTGTGGTTTCCTTCTCCTCCTGACTGGTTATGCCAGTACTGAGTTGAGAGAGCTTAGCCTCCAGTTTGGCTATATGGTTGCATCTCTCACATGTGTTGGAATTTGTTGGGAGGAGGAGAGGGTTGTCTGTGTACATGAGTCAGTTGTAACATTGCCTCAAGATTCCCAGATTCACCAGCTGGACCGGAGAGGAGATTGACAACTGACCTTTGGACATGCTAGAATAATATTGGGAATTCCTTAATAATTGAAAACCAGGGCCAGTGGGGAGTGAGGGTGTAGTGCTTTTAATTTTTAGTGCTGACTTATATAATTGCTTTAGTGAGCAAGTGCCAGGTAACCTAAGTGCAATGTGTTACAGGTAACTTAAATGCAAAAACGACAAACAGTAACTTTCTTTCAAGTGAAACAAGGAAATAAGTACAGTAAGCAATGCAGATATCACTAGTGATCCACAGAAGCACTGAGAAGCCGCATATTAGGTGGAATTAGCGTTCCAGGGAAATAACAAGCAAACAAACAACAAGCATATAAACAAAGCTAGATTCAGCAGGCCTGGATCTAGTCTATGCTACAGCAAACAAGGTGTACCAATTTCAGTAAGATACAGTTCAAATATTCAGGCACTATAAACCTTTAACCAGAAATTCCCAGCTGAGAAGGGCAGAGTCCAGCCTCTTCTCCCACAAGAGTGCAGACCACAAACCTTAATGTAAAATAACTGGCCTGAAGCCCAAGTGCTTAAACCAGAACTAATACACTTTAAGAATAACAGACACTGGGCTCTCAATCAGCAGTTTCCAACTTAGTAGGATGAAAGCTACCTGTCCTGCCACCACAGTGCATGCCACAAACCTTCCTAATGTAAAACAACTGGTCAGAAGCCCAAGTGCTTAATCCAAAAGACTTAGAATGATAGCTACACTTTAATCAAGTTACTACCAAGCAGTAATAAATACAATTGAATACTTTAGAGAATGCCTGGATTAGTGCTCAAGTTACACAAACAAAGCTAGATCCAGCAGGCCTGAATCCAGTCTATGCCACAGCAAACAAGGCGCACCAACTTCAGTAAGAAGCAGTTCAGATATGCATGCACTATAAGCCTTCAACCAGAAATTCCCAGCTCAGAAGGGCAGAGTCCAGCCTCTCCTCCCACAAGAGTGCAGACCATGAACCCTCTTAATGTAAAATAACTGGCCTGAAAGCCCAAGTGCTTAAACCAGAATTAATACACTTTTAGAATAACAGACACTGAGCCCTCAATCAGCAGTTCCCAACCTAGAAGGATGTAAGCTACCTGTTCTGCCACTACAGTGCAGACCACAAACCCTCTCAGTGCAAAACAACTGGTCCGAAGCCCAAGTGTTTAAACCAAAAGGCTTAAAATGAGTTACACCAAGCAATAATAAATACAATTGAGTACTTTTAAGATGATGCAAAAGTAAAAAAAGTAGGTAGAAACACAAGTACAGTAAAAGCAGATGAATTTTTTTTTTTTTTTTTTTTTGTCTGAACAAGTGCTGAGATCAAAGAAACAGATTTGAATGCTGAAACTAGAAAACTGGCTAGTTATAAGAAAAAAAACTAAGCTAGAAGGCTTCCCTCCAACACAGAAGGGCTTGGGGGCTCAGAAGCCTACAAATAGTCTATACCACTTAACAGGAAAGGCAAGAAACAAGCTTAATTTTTTTTTTTTTTCTGTTTCCCAGATGTTCTCTTTGTACACAGTAGGAGTGCCTGAAATCAGAATATAATCTCACTGCACTCAGTTGAGTGAGCAAATGAGATGGGCCAAGAAGGAGTATCCAAACACAAATTTACAAGAGGGGCAGGCAGTTGCAAGGCCACTAAGATTACGGAAGAGCAGAGTGAAAACTTCCAGTTCAGTTAATATTCCTTCCACACAGTTAAAATCAATTTAAATACTGTATTTTTTTGAAAAGAAAAGAGCAGATAAAGGTACTTAAATTCTCTTATACATCCAGTTGAATACAGCAAGTTCTTAGCCGGCCAAAGCTGAGGTTTTTAAGCAGAAAATATTTCACACTGTACCACTTAAATAGGCAAGGACAGGAAATCAAAGAATGTGACTACCCCCACACCTGTAATTACTAGCAAATAACAAAATTCAGCAAACACTGACTAACTTCCAGTTCAGTTAATATTCCTTCCACACAGTTAAAATCAATTTAAATACTGTATTTTTTGAAAAAAAGAGCAGATAAAGGTACTTAAATTCTCTTATACATCCAGTTGAATACAGCAAGTTCTTAGCCGGCCAAAGCTGAGGTTTTTAAGCAGAAAATATTTCACACTGTACCACTTAAATAGGCAAGGACAGGAAATCAAAGAATGTGACCACCTCCACACCTGTAATTACTAGCAAATAACAAAATTCAGCAAACACTGACTAACTTCCAGTTCAGTTAATATTCCTTCCATACTGTATTTTTTTGAAAAAAAAAAGAGCAGATAAAGGTACTTAAATTCTCTTATACGTCCAGTTGAATACAGCAAGTTCTTAGCCGGCCAAAGCTGAGGTTTTTAAGCAGAAAATATTTCACACTGTACCATTTAAATAGGCAAGGACAGGAAATCAAAGAATGTGACTACCCCCACACCTGTAATTACTAGCAAATAACAAAATTCAGCAAACACTGACTAACTTCCAGTTCAGTTAATATTCCTTCCACACAGTTAAAATCAATTTAAATACTGTATTTTTTTGAAAAAAAAGAGCAGATAAAGGTACTTAAATTCTCTTATACGTCCAGTTGAATGCAACAAGTTCTTAGCCGGCAAAAGCTGAGGTTTTTAAGCAGAAAATATTTCACACTGTACCACTTAAATAGGCAAGGACAGGAAATCAAAGAATGTGACTACCCCCACACCTGTAATTACTAGCAAATAACAAAATTCAGCAAACACTGGCTAACTTCCAGTTCAGTTAATATTCCTTCCACACAGTTAAAATCAATTTAAATACTGTATTTTTTTGAAAAAAAAAAGAGCAGATAAAGGTACTTAAATTCTCTTATACGTCCAGTTGAATACAGCAAGTTCTTATATATATATAAATATATGTATATATATATATATATATATATATATATATATATATATATATATATATATATATATATATATATATATACACATATATATAAATACATAGATACATATACATATATATATATATATATATATATATATATATATATATATGTGTGTGTGTGTTTGTGCGTAGATATATAGAGATATACAGCTATGATAGGAAAAAGCACACAGGAATGACATTTGTTCACAGGCTATGGCAATGGAAGTGAGGAGCCCAGACAAGACACATGACACATGCAGCATGCCCTTCCACCCCCCCCCTCACAGCCGGACACGGGAACTATACACGCAATCAATGTAAAGTGTCCACCGCTCCCCAGACCACAGGCAGGATACACCTGGGGGGGGCAGAGTACACCCGTGGAACACATACTGGAGCATCCCTTGCGGGACACCGCAAAAATTGGCCAAACCATACAAATGTGATAGATTGCCCATTTTGTCTGCGGTGTATACAGACTTGGAATTCAAGGGTGGGTAACCCAGATTACCCATGGGCCAAGACAATTGTATGAAATGGGTCCCGTGAGGTGGAGAGTGGGCAGCGTGTAGTGGTGTGTCCAGAACCGACCAGGTCCCAGAGTAAGGATTACCAATGGTAACTGGAATGTGATACAGTGTGATTCAGTACGAGAATGTCTGTTCGTTAGGGGGCTGCTCTAACGAATGCACTATTACTGTGCCGCTCCATATGCATATATACCCATATGCTGTTGAGAAGGCAAGGGTGGGGGAACTATGGGTAGCTACTTATGGATCTAGGTGTGCAGGTGTTGGCTGATGTTGGCCAATATGGACAGCCCTAGGGATGCAAGCGAATGTGTTCATTGGGAAGAGGCATCGCCCAACGAGCAGCCACACCCACTGCGAGACCCACTAAAGCAAAGTGTAGTCTATAAGGCATGGAACGGAATAACCAGATGTAGACGTATATAAGTAGAGCTATGTGTGTGTGTGTGTGTGTATGTACCCATAGCGAGATAGGGATATGCTTCTCCCTCACCGTAGTATGAATGTATACATACAGAGAAAGAATACAGATACATACCCACATATGAATCTATACATATGCAGACAACCATAGACCCATATGTCATTAGATTTTATATATATATATATATATATATATATATATATATATATATATATATACAGCAAGATATGAATATACATGTATGCATACGTATGCAGATATATCTGTATATATTAATGTAAATATATATATATATATATATATATATATATATATATATATATATATATATATATATATATATATATATCTATATGTATGTTACAGTAAATATACTCATGTATATACCTAGGATATGACACAGCAGTTACGGGTAACATATGTTCAGTCCGGGCATATGTTGGTGGGAGGTCCAATAAACAAACGCCTACCCCCCCCCCACCCCCGCTAGGCCGGTGAGACATACAGACATGCAATAAAGGTAAATACACCACTGCTTCCCAGACCACCAGGAGGAAACTACCAGTGGGAGAGACATGCAAGGTCTACACTTGAAACATGGACAGTGATGTCTCTTGTGGGACACCAAAAATTAGTGATTGGAGCCAAGCCCTGTAATGATTAATGCGACCAGGCTGTAGATGTGCATGGACCAGTAGGTTGTGCAAGCCTGATAACACATGGGTTGACACAAAGTACGACATGTGTCCCGACACGGGGAGAGTGGGCAGTGTGTAGGGGTGTGTTTATACCCCACCTGCGCCCACAGTAAGGATGAGTGCTGTAGAGGAGTGGCAGGTAGGGGAACTATGGGTATGCGATTATGGGCCTAGGCGTGCAGGTGTTGGCTGGCATAGCCATATTAGGACCGCCCCGTGGATGTAAGTAATATTCCGATGTGGGCATAGCAAACGCCCATACCTCCCAAACCTTAAGAGCACATCCACTGGATAGTCTGTAAACCATTGGGGGAACACATAGGGACCATACCATTGAACTGTCCCTGATTACCAGGGACGTCCGTAATTACGACTCAGAATCTATCGCTGTCCCACCTAAACCCTCTTAGAACTAGTGATATTAGGAGGAAAGGTGGTGGAATACACGTAATGAATAATGACCACATGTAAGAATCATAAACAGCATGTACCTCAGACAATGTGTATGAATACATATGCTCTGGGTCTGTCAATGTGTCAGGTTAATAGCACCAAACTTCTAAATGTGTCCCTGAGGTCGTTATGCAGTGTCCCTGATTCAGTGTTCATTCTTCCCCATTCAGATGAGAGCTCTGCTAGTGACAGAAAGCACATATTCCGCCGACTACCTTAGAAAGATGATAGAATCATAGGTTGGGGTTACCACCTGTCCACCTTTGCGAGGGACACTCCCCTTTGGGCAGTTGTGTCCTGCAAAATAATTGAAATTATGGCAAATGTCCTGAGATTTAGTATATAGTAGTTGCATAAAACAATTATTTTGTATCTGAAACACCTAAATGTTATAAGAAACAGTATAAGCAACTATAATGCTACAAGATTAAGCTTTTATTTAGGCTAAACAGTGAAGTACTCTCCTTTGTACTGGCTGTGGGTATGTTTTGCCCTGCAAAATCTGACGTCTATACATAAAGGTCCCATAGGGTTGCCACCTTTTCAAATGCCCAAAGTGGGACATATTCTGTAGAAATGTCAGATTTTCCAGGCCAAAACATACCTACAGCCGTGCATAGTACAGAACTTTACTTTTTTGCACAAATAAAAGCTTATTCTAGTAACATTTGAATTATTATGCTACTTCACATGACATATAGAAGTTTCATATATAAAATAACTGTTTTATGCAACTATTAAAGAAACTTAGGATATAATTTTGTCCTGTAATCTCAGGGCATTTGTTATGTCTTGATTATTTTCACAGGACACAATTGTCTAAAGAGGGACTGTCCCTAGCAAAGTGGGATAGGTGGTAACCCTAAAGTCCCACTTTGGGCAATTGAAAAGGTGGCAATCCTATAATAGGTATGCGGTAGTATGACTCGGCCGACAGATGTGGCTCCCAAAACCCAATTACTTGTCTGTATTGAAGAGTCTCGGTTCCCATGTATCAGCCAGATGGGAGCAGATTGTATGAGGAACACACAAATCTTCTTCTTCTTTCGGCTTTTTCCCGGTTAGGGGTCGCCACAGCGGATCACCTGTCCGCACATTGAATGGCAGTGGAGTTTTATGGTGTCGAGTTGCCAGCCCGGCGCCCAACCTTCCACAGAAGGCACACTCACACGCACACCTAGGGCCAATTTAGAGTGTCCAATCCACCTGCAGCATGTCTTTGGGATGTGGGAGGAAACCGGAGCACCCGGAGGAAACCCACGCGACCATAGGGAGGACATGCAGACTCCGCACAGAAGGCACCCCAGCCGAGGATCGAACTGGAGAACCTCTTGCTGTGAGGCGGCAATGCTAACCACTGCACCACCGTGGCCACCATGAGGAACACACAAATAATATGATGAAATCACTGGACAGGCCACCGATTCCGTACAGTCGAATGGCATGCTGTCGCCTAATGGGCAGCCATTCCCGATACTGTAGGCATGTAATCCGATGTAATAGGCATCACAAGGTAATATTGTGGTCCTCGCTCCCACCCAGGGGTGTGAATGTCAGATGCAAGCACCAATGTCGGTGAATTTGCAAGTGCAGGAGTGAGTGGGTGTAAGCCTGTTTGGCTACCAGTATGCGAGTATTGCACTGGTAAAGCAATGCAGAGGCTAACTGAGTGTAAGAAGCTGTAACCAGAGGTTAGCATTGCTTAACACCGTGCAAACCCACACAACCCACTCCCAACTGCTTTAATGTGCCTTACTCCCTCCGTATCCAATGGCCTTGTTCTGCCCTGCAACCAAATAAATGTCCTCTGCAAGGCTCGGAACCAGGACCCTGCACACACAGCTAATGTGATTTACCAATACGCCATGCAGATATACAGACAACGGACAGTACCACAAACATATCATACAGTGCAGTCATTCAACAGTATAGGAATGTACCCATCATGTAGATGTATATGTGAGTGTTTATGTCCAGCAAATAGGTACATACATATATAGAGATATATCAGGAACATACCATGTGGCAAGAAAGCATTACAAATGAATGAAACGGGAAACACCAGCAACACCTGTATTATGTAGTGGTGTTGTTCTATGTGATCTTAAGACTCCCTCAGACAGACATGTGTCATTCATACACGCAAATAGTTGTATATTGGCCGTATACATCACTCTGTGCATGTAATGTACATTAACACAACAGTACCCGTCCAATCATTATGTGTGAACAGTATTCTTGCAAGGTGCTGTGTGCAACATCATCATCATGATAAAGGTAAATGGGGTAACCATAGAGGGACCGGTAGTGATGTGTGTACAATGGGGTCGTCCTCATCACATGTACTTGGACCATTTAGGAGTGATGTGCATACCAGGATCATGCGCCTGAGGGACAGTGGTGAGGATAACAGGAGTATGTTGTGATGCATATTACAAGGGTTACATGTGTCCAGTGGGCATGTGTGTGAAATGGACAGCTATGTATAGGGCAGATGTTGTCCTAGGAGCCAATTGGCCTTATGTTTCTGTAGGTGAGGGTCGGATGTGGGGGATGGAGTGTAGGTATGGCCGTGGAGGATAGGGTGGGTAGGATCACAGACAAGACAGCATACAGGGTTGGTATATGACATGTGGGGAGATACACCTCAAACGGGGATGGGTGTTCGGCATTCACATGCCCATGGAAACAGTGGGATGGAGGTCCCCAGCCAAGGGCAGCTGATACTGCACCTAAACAGCTGCAAAGGAGGCAGTGCTGGGGGCTGTCCAGGAGGGGCAGCATCACCCTGTAAATGTGATACTCTGCCCTTGAGCTTGCGTATCTGGCTTTGGAACCCCTTAGTGAGCCCCCAGCGCAACATGTCCAGGACCGCATGACAGCAGACATGTAACCTGTCTGGTCCTGCTCCCAGGGGGGACATGCTCCATCCTCAGTGGTGGTACCACCAGAAGGTGGTGCAGAGTCAACAGAGGTTGATGTCCAAGACTGGGCCCCAGATGTGCTAGTGCCCGGTGCCATGGTCAGCTGAAGTGGGACAGGAGGTTCTCCCGAGATCTCCCAACCCATTCAGCCTATTGTGTTGCAGTTTAAACCCACATATGGCTTAGTGATAGACAACAGCATACAGAATTATCTACAACAGTATGCATAGATATCACCATCAATCCAACACAACAGATGGTATACATTTGCAGAGGGAGCACAACACATGCATATATACTGCATGCCATCTGTACAATGTGTAGTAGACGTGTGACCACAGCTATAAACAGTTGCCCATTATTGGCTTGTCACTGGGAACCCCAGACAGAGTCTGTCATACCACTGTTTCATGTGACATATGTCCAGTCAGGGATGCAATGGCAGTAACACATCCCTATCATCATGTACTGTCTGCAATCCTCACACTATGCTCCTGCTGTGCACAGATGTGTGTTCAGTGTGTAACACAGGAAACAAATGGTTCCACACACTGACCATTTCACAGATGGCCCTACAGATAGGGGTCCCTCATGAACAGAGTACTGTCATGTCTGTATTAAAACATGCAGAATAGCCATTACCACACACATGTTAAACAGGCAGTAGTCTCAGTGCAGCATAGCTACACTTACATGCTGTAGTCATGTGTGGCACATCACCCTCCTGTCTTTGGGCTATTTCCCACTGTGTATGATGTTTGAGGTACATCCAGATATCATCTGTGATGCCATGTCAGAACACCACATCCAGGTACCACTCACAGCGACTGTCATGACCAAATACCAACATGTTTTCCCTAGATAGTGTACTGTGTTTATCATGCAAATGGCTATGGGAACACCATCAGAGCTGTTCCACATGCAATCAGCTAGAGGAGGACTGCAATAGGTGCAGAGGCCATCACCTGATCATGTCCATCACTTACAATACACATGCTGCTGCTTAGCAGGTGTACACCTTCACATCCACCAGAGAGTGTGTGGGTGGGACAGGCAAAGTACACCAGAGAAGGGCTTGGAGACTTAAGCCTAAGCATCGTCTGCCACATGCCTAACATTACAGGGGTCAAACCCCTGACAGACTAGTCATTACTATTACATGATGTTACTACATATGCCATAAAGGCGACATGTTGCTGTGCTGTAAGAACATATATGTGTGTAGGTGAGTGACATCTGCAACAGAGATATAGTTGACATACATTAGGTGTGGCACACATGGCTGTCCACGTGAACGGATGCCATTGTCACCACAAACTCACTCTCAAATGGACACACATTGACACTCTTTGCCAGGGCCACAAATGCACAACCTAACTACTTAGTTTGCCACACTGCAGTAATGCACAGGACTACATGCACCACAGGGGATATCTGGAGGTTCTATGGGCTAGGGCATGTGAAAGTGTTTGACATCTTTTGGTATGCCAATGAGGGTTATACTGGGAATGACTGTGGTTGGGAGCATCATAACCCATACGCAGACACAAGGTGCCAGTACTGACATGCATGTATGCATTGTTTCATGGGTGTGTAGTGGTTGGCTGTGCAAGATGGCTGTACAAGGCTGGGTGAGGGGTAATCCTTGGAATTGCATCACCCGACAATGGTGTGCAGTGCAGGGGTGTAGTATCTGCAATGTCCCACACAGATAGGTACTGCATGATCTGCCCAGACATCCTGGTTACCAATGTGTAGGGCCATAGCTTTACAATGCATGCCATGTCTGTGTTTGATAGTCCTTCACATGGACATTGCCTGGGATGTGCATGTCCCACAATACTGTACAGTGACATGTACAGGTTTACCTGGTTTGGCAGGCACATGTTGTGTACATAGACTGTTATCCCCAATATGCCAATACTGGCCTGGTGTGGCGAAACCTGCTTATAGTGAGCAGGTTGACCCTGCACCTGCATTGATAGTATGATACAGGTATTCCTTGGTGTCAGTGGCATTGGTCCATACAGGGCACATGTGTACAGCATTTTATGGCCTCTGTGGATCACATTTGATGGCACCACATATGTTGCAGGCATCCAGTGGGGAACATATTGAAGGCACAATGTCTGCAAATATGTGCCTATTGTACTGGTGTACAGGGTGCCATGTCCTCTGCAGGCCACTGCATTCACACCATGCCTACTATCTGTCATCAATGTGCATGGTACTAGCAACATAGCGGGATATCCTAGGCAAGTGTGTTTGTGCATGGCACATGGGTGCAGGACATATACCGGGTACTAGTAGGGTTGCATACTTTGTTCACCAGGCCTTTTGCCAGATGTAGGGGTATGGCTTGCCAACACAGTCCCGTGGCTGACTGACAGCTGTACTCCTTGTGAGGTGGCCAATGTGTCATAAGACGGACACCATATAGGAAAACTACAAAATCTGCTCCCCAACATGTCCAATGGTAAGGCACTCACAGCCACCTTTACACAGACTCTGACAGACAAACACACACTTGAGATGTCTTGTATATGAACCCCTACCTGCCGTATCACACTGCAGCAATATGCTTTTAGGGCACATGCTATGGTGAATACTGGGTTAGAGCACACCTACACATGTATGCCTAGGTGGGTGACAAAAGCAGGATTGACAGAGGTGGTCATGTGATTTGTACAGAGAGTTCATACTCTACAAAGCACTGTACTTGTCTCACGTAGGCAGACACACACAGACACACACTTGGCATGTCTGGGATTAGAACACTGACCTAACTACTTTAGCACACTACAGCATTATGCAGTTACAAAACGTGTTACCCAGATTACTGGGTTACAGTTCTCCCAGAGGTGTATTTCTAGGTGGGTGACATCATCAGCCTTGCTAAAGGTGGGTATAGGAATGGTATGAAGTGTGAGTAGTCTAAAAGCATTATTCAGTCCTCAGGCAGATGGGGACAAACCCATACACACACACGCACACACACACACACACACACACACACACACACACACACACACACACACACACACACACAAACACTTGGCAAGTCTGGGATTAGAACACTGACCTACCTACTTTACTACACTACAGCATTACGCAGTTACAGAACGTGCTACCGAGATTACTGGGTGGGTGACATCATCAGCCTTGCCAAAGGTGAGTATAGGAATTGTATGGAGTGTGAGCAGTTTAAAAGCATTATTCAGTCCTCAGGCAGACGGGGATAAACACACACACACACACACACACACACACACACACACACACACACACACACACACACACACACACACACACACACACACACAAGTGGTGGGAACAGAACACCTGCCTATCTACAGATCACTATTACAATACTACATAGTTACGAGTCACGCCACACAGACTACACAAGGTTGTCATTATGACTGTCTAGGAATGCAGACATCAACAGGGATGCTGGCAGTTAAGATGTACATACCTGTGAACCTGTGTGTTTAAAGTAGGAAACCATTCTGAACTGGAGTATGCCCATCTGTGGAATGGACGACTACTATCACTATACAGGGTTACAATGGCCATGCCCATACACATAGAGGCACATAACCGACACAAAGTGTCATTCGGCATGCTCACACATTAGCACAGGGCTGTTCAGAATGCACTATGTGTCCATCTACACAAGGTTATGCTATGCATGCTCATACACTTAGTAGCACAGGGCTGTCTGGGATGCACTCTGATTCTAAACACGGAAGGCCACAGTGGCCATGCTATTACTGTTAGACATAAAGAACACATTGTAATGGACTCTGGTGTTAGTAGTTGTCATTCTTATCAGGAACGCTGCTCTACATATATCTGACACCGGTCTTATACACAACATCTGCTGCTGTCCGTCACCTTAGATGTACCATTCTATACCAAGCAAAATACTACCACTCGCAGTGATGTCATGCTAGGATTGGCAACTGCTTGACCAACACAATGAGCCTTGCTAGGACTGGCAACTGCTTTACCAACACAATGAGCCAATGTCCTGCTGTAATTACGAGGTTGTCCAGTGTTTGTCATTCTGGGATGACATGATTGAAAGTAGACAGGCCTTTGTCACATATCACATGCATCCATGATTCAAGGGAGTGGGGATAATACCTAAGTCACATTCGCCCATATAGTGCCATTCCAAGGAAAATGTCCTAAACACAGGATAACACCCTGACACCTACAGGGCAACTGCATTGTATGCTTATGCTAACCAGTGCTAGATGTGTAGTGTCCGTAATCACAGCCGCTCACTGTAGATCCAACAATGGGGAGTACTGACATCTGTGCAGTGAGGAACACCTGGCTGAAGGCTATGTAGTGCACAATAGCACTACCACCATATACCTCAGAACCAGATATGTGGGCCATAACACAGGTACTCCAAGTGGTGGTGTTCCCGCATACATAGAGGCCACTCACATGTACTGACCTGTACTCCCACAAAAGGCATCACAGATGAGTCAGGTGCAGGACACAGTGTAAAATGCTGCATTCTAGGATGCAAACTTCAGACACCACTATGCCCTCGGACCACCAACACACATCCATACATGAGGTAGGACATATAATAGTACAGCACCATGTGACCCTTGACCAGTGGACTGTACCAAGCTCTACATCAACTGTGCAGAGTACCCATGTACTGACACAGTTGCATCATGTGTTATGCAATGCAATGATACTACTGTCTGTAACCAGGTCAGATGTACAGATACCAGGGGCCCTCGGTTATTTACAGCATTAGCAGATGACTGTTGCTGTACACTAGTAAACACCCTCATGTTTGGATATGACATACATGTACTTGCCCTGGATATGTACATGCCACACACACACACAACATATATGTAAATAGCATATCTGTTGTTGTCCTTTGTGCAGACAGGTGGCTACAGCCATTACACACATGCACATGGAATGTAGGTCCATAGCTGCCGAATGCTAACAGTACATAAGGTGTGATATCAATGTTGACAGAGGTAACATTCCCTCTGTACCGGTCACTCATTACACCTATCATATCATACAACAGTCCATGTGTCATGTATGTCATTACACATGTTCACCAATCGCAATGCCTACAAACATGCCCAAATGACAGGATTGTAGGATCTACACACATGTACATGTAGTGGTGTGCATTCAGATACCATGCGTGTGCAGTTGCTGATGTATGCAGGTGACGTGTATCTTAGTACATCATGCAGTTGCAATGCAGCCTCAACATTGCCAACTGTATATGGTGATATGCTGAAAGTACAGAAAAAAGTACCTCAGGTATGGATAGATGTGTGGAAATAACTAAGTGGTGGGGCATCTTTGCAGATGGATTTTTGCTGAGGACAGCTCACAGGTGTGTCACAAGTGGTCCTACAATAACCTGGGTAACCAGTAAGCAATAGTTTCATTAATTGAAGGGCAACACACACAACATAGACAGTGGTCAGGGTGACACTGAAGGTAAATCACTTGACACCTGTAATAGTTAAGAACTCCCATGTACATATATCAGCACTGTTGCCAAAGGAAGCGTCAGTACACTTTTTAATGCGTGCAATACTGCTGTAAGTCTGTCATACATATCATGAGCTAGGCAGGTGTTTGATTCACAGTACTGGCATGTGTGGTTGCGTGTGTGTCCATATATGTCACGTATCTTGGGGAATACATCTCAATTGTTACTCACTCTCCTGTACACTGTTGTAGACATCTGTACAGACTGCAATGAAGAAAACAGGACATAGGCAGGGGTGTGTATCTCACACATGTGAGGTATCTGTATGTGCGTGACATAGGTGTATTCAATAGTGAATGCCACAGTGCGTGTGTGTGTGTGTGTGTGTGTGTGTGTGTGTGTGTGTGTGTGTGTGTGTGTGTGTGTGTGTGTGTGTGTGTGTGTGAGAGTGTGTGTATGTATGGCTGTCTGGTCCCTGGAGTGAGGATGTATGTTGCCATACTGAACTGATAAGGCCCTTCCCCCATCCAGGCGATGCAATCTACTATCCATGTTGATGTCCCCGATCTTATGCCATACTGACTACCTGTACATGTGTATTCTCTGTGGCGCATCATGTATGTGCACAGTACTGTAATTATGATTTGCACATAGGCATGGGTTCTCACCTCAACAGTAGCAACTGTGTGTGAGTCTGTGGTACTGTGCCGGTGAATCCGTGAGTGTGTGGGTGTGTTACTGTGTCACTATATATATGTGTGTCAATACCTGAGTGTGTGGGTGCAGTTGTGTGTTGGCATCCTGTCATGGGAACATGTATTACTGCTTCCCAATGAGGCATCACACTTCCCACTGGCCTCTACCCTTGTCATCAGCTAGACTGCTGTCTTACCTCACCACCCCATGTAACTGTACCTGTGATGTCACCCAGTATGGATGTCACATCTGTAGCCACAGTAGCTTAATACACAGCTATCATGCTCTTGGATCAGTAGACATGTTTGGAACGTGGGACATTCTAACTGTGATGTGGAAGCTACAAGGTGCATGCTGGCATATTCATACATACCTGTGAGTAGTCCACATTTACATATGGGACACTAACTGCAAACACTGACAGTAACCTTCTCCTTGTTTAGCAGAACATTATGACCAACATACAGTTACTGTTGTTACACAAGACACATACTGTTAACAGTATGAAATGCATTGTACACCTGTACTATATGGTATGTCTGCTGCCTGTCAACAGTACACAATAATTGTAATCTACACTTATCTTCCTAGTCTGTTCACCCTGTGCATCAGACCATATGAGCATGCCCCTGCACTGATGGTGTGGATGACAGGGATGTGGCACAGGCATCATCATATGCACAGGGTGATAATGTTTGCCAGAGGCCTAGGCTGCACCATTGGATGACATCATGTGTGTGGGTTAGGGCCTTTGATCTAATTGGGCATGTGTGGATGCTATGCATGTGTGTGCTGCAGTGCCCTACATATGCTTCCGGTGTGTGCGTGTATGTATGCACACAGTTCTGGCATGTGTCTGGCCTACACAGGGGTATTATTGACAGCTACAGACTGTACAGGCTAGGTTTTACAGTTCACGGTGTCTGGCCATGGCCATGTGACCTGTGCCTGCCAGGGGTTGCACGGGCACTACCAGGCAGAGGTGCAGATTGTGCACTGTCTGATGACACATATCCACTGGAACCATGTCCCTGTTGGGACTATCCAGGGCCACGTGCATGTTGCCTGCTGTGTCGTAGTGTGGACAGCACAGCACCAGCTGCACTACTGCTGCTACCGCCACTATGGGAGCGGGCATGTGAGGTAGCTCATTCACGTAGACCTGAAACAGGTGATGTAGCAGGCCTACATCCATGTGCCCGATGCCTCACTCCTACCAGATGTTCCAACACAGACAGCTCACACTTGTGGATTGTCATGCCACAGTCAAAGGCTCCAACCATGTCACCCAATCTTCTATCTAAAGCTTCAGCAATCTGCTGTTGAGCATTTACCATTGCCTGGATGTTGTTTAAAGAACAGACAGCAGCCCTCTGAAGCCTCTGATCTTCTCTGTTGTGCCATTCAGCACATGCCTGTGCCTCCATTACAGCCTGAAACATGCATCTGGTGACACCATCTGCTTTGCTCTGTCTTGCAGGGGCATGTTGGCCAGAGGTCCTCCTACAAGCAGCATTGGCCACGTGCCTGTGTGGGGCATCGCCAGTCAGTTGGCTGACACCATGGTGTGCAGGCACACCTTCCATAGTCCCCACACTTTCCTGTTCCAAGCTACCATATGCCTACTGTCCTTCCTCTATGGCCACTGGTGAGGGGGTATGTGTAGGCATGAGATCTGTGTGCATGGATGAGGGGGATATAGGTGGAATGGCAGCCAATGGCACAGATTCAGCCCCTGACAACCCTGCCTGTGCCTCAATCATACGTTCATCATCACTGCTAGAGTCTGTGGGGGCACTAACATCAGATGGACCACAGGAGGGGAATGCACCTACATCACCTGTGAGGGGCAGACAAGAACTGTACATTACAATCTATACAATAGACACACACACAGACACTCACACACAGACACACACACAGACACAGACACACGCTATGGCACCCAACATGCATGTGATATGGCACCCAACATGCTTGTGATATGGCAGAAGGCATGCAACATGCATGTGATATGGCAGATGGCATGCAGTGCAGACAATAATAGTGGTAGTTATCATACATCCCTGGATTGCACACAACAGCATGTATGTGTCATAGCAGAAGGCATGCAAATTACACAATCATAGTAGTAGTTAGCATGCATCCCTGTGTTACACCATATAGACCAGCACAGGTTAACAGTACACCTGCCTGATGTGTGGCATATGACCTTGACAATTACATGTAGTATGACATGCGATCTGCTGACGTGTGCAGTGACATGCATACATGTTTAACACAATGGTTTCCTGTCAAATATACAGTGGGGTTATGGTGTCCCAATGCAGTGTCTGTCCACCCTACAGATATACTACACATTTAGCAAATGTGCATGGCCATTGCAGGGAATTATGAGGCATCTCTATTGCTATACAGTGTGAGTTACAGACACAGTTCATAGCCATGACTGTGTTTAGATACAATACATATATACTGTGGAATGTGACCCACGTCACTGAGGTGTATACACACTAAACCATGATGTGGAATGTGTGACACAGGTCACTGAAGGATATATGGATGACACCCCTGCACATCTGCAACCATATTGCTGCTGCCTGGCAACTATGGCCAGATATGGCAAACTCATCGGTACACCATGTCCCACATGACATCTGTGTACCACACACACACACACACACACACACACACACACACACACACACACACACACACACACACACACACATATACACACACGAGGAGCAAGGATGACATTGATGTCCAACACCAGCAAGGGGAATGTACTGTATCTGTGGGCTGATGTGGATACTGTACAGGTGATTGCTGTCATGTCGTGACACACTTAAGATGTTCAACACATCTTATGTGGTGGATTGATGTCACACCTACATAAGATGTGCACAGGCCTGTAGGATGTCTAGTGTTCCACATCTGCAATATAACCATTACACAGAGGCCATAGTTGGACCATGTGGAGCCAATTTACGACAGGGTGTACACACAAGCACATCACGTCTACTGTGTATGTTGCTTCATGTCTCTGGCCATCCTCCATGGCCATGTGTGTACATGTGTTGGCCAAATTATTGTGATGGGTGTCTATTTCACATGTCTGTGTTGTCCCATATGACATACATCCATAGATGTCATATGCTCCACTGACGACAGGGTTATGCAGACAAAGGGTAGTATGTGGGATATGTTTTTCAGGATAGTTAGGCAGTGCTGCAGCCAGGCCACTAGATGTCATGGACATGTCAAGATAGCACATCACATTGTGTGCATTCATAGCAGGGCTATGATCCACACCAGTGAATCCTGTGGGCTGGCCATAATTCAGCTCACTGTGTAGTACTGTTTGTATTCCCCACATGTGTAGTTCTGATCTGTAGTACATGTCCCTACAGTGAACAGCACCTCCACCATTGTATGCACATCTCTCCACACATCTGACAATGACAGTTTGTGAGGTTTCATGTCGGTGTTTCACATAGTTTGCAAGTATCGTTCATGGGTAGCCATTGTGATGCATTGCAGGTATATTGTGACAGGACCATACATTATGTGTACATGTGGTAAATAGCCACATGGCACATAGATCTGTGCATTAAGATGCCTGATAAATAAAAACAGTCTCATCTGCAAAGGGCTGCTGTTGCAGCGGAACGCCAGGGGTACCTAAATAGGAGTAACACAGCAGTATGATCATTATCCATGCCTGTATGATAGCTACAGGGTGCAATGTGCATGTTAACACATACACCAGTACAATAGACTATACTATGGAGTATGCACATGTATGTATAGACAATATACAGAGTAGCATACTATAGTATGCGGCATGTGTGTGTATACATGCCTTGCATATGATGTTACATTACAAATTGTACAGTGACACATGTAACTATATGGAATATAGTTGTTATAGGTGCAGTAGTGACTTACCAGGCAACTCCAGGCTCGGTGGTTGAGAGACACCCACCTCCACAATATCAGCTAAGACTTGTGGATGTTGTTCTGCAGGTGTCCCCAGGTTGGCCAGTAGCTCCTCAGTATGTGTGAGTGGGGGCTGGGTTGGTGGCCCACCACCTGTTGCACCTTGTTCCCTGATGATTACATTCCTGCACTGTTTTGCTTGTCTAATGAGGTCTGTACAGTGTCTGCACACCTGCTGGTATGTGTGGTTTTGGCCACCCACATCATTAACCCTCCTGTGAAGTTCCATCCACAGGGCATCCCGGTACTGTGCATCCTGTGGCACATGGCTGAACAGGATATCATGATTTTCATGTAGGTATGGGATGAGAGCCTCATCCTCCAAGTGGGTATAAGGGGGTAGCCTTGCACGTGGCATACCTGGAAGACATAATGATGGAGACAGGTCACAGTAACTCACAGAGACATACAGAGCTACAGCTGAACATACATGTGTAGCACATTTATTATGGTTAAATAGTTGTCTTTGCAAATCTACATGACACTGACACCACTGACATGTTTGTGCCACACACATTTGACAATCAATGGCAATTGGATATTTTCACCATATATTTGTGTGTGTCACCTGATTACATTGCTCATACTCCATATGGATGCTGTCTTGATGTGGGCATGTCTGTTTGCCTGTACTGGTGTTCTTACCTATCAGCACATAGCTGGATGTGTCCACATTAATGCAGTCGACCTTGAGTCTGTGTATATGTCACATATAAAGACTTACACTGCCTTAACGGACATGACATGTGACCCTGCAGACTTGCTCATGGAAGGTTTTACATGTATGTGTTTTGCCATATACATCTACATGGCACTGTACAGCAGTTCAACATCCTGCCATGTATCACCTGTGTTGCTCATGTGATACACATGGGACACTGGCTAGCCAGATAGTATTTGCAGGGATGGATATCAACTATAGCATGTACAGTCAAAGTCAACTAGTAGGCTATATGCCCTGGGCCATGTATGAATCTAGGATGAAAGGTTACCTAGCTGTAGCCAACAGGCGGGTCTTTGGGGCCAGGTGGAGCAGTGCCACATAACTGATCCACAGGGTTAATGATACATTTACCATGCAGTCATCACACCATGTCTGAGAGGGGGGCAATGTGCAGCTTTGATGGACAGGAATGCATAGTATGGCAGGACTATGTAAAGTGTATGGGAAAAGGATCTGTCCAGCATGTTGCGATCTTAGTACTAGAAAGGTGGATGTACATGAAGTATGTGTTTCAGATCAGGATGTGTATGTGTAGCATGTCCAACATCACTGGGTTGGACATGGCTTTATTCAGGGTAGGCATCATGCTACATAGTGGAGATGGGGGTTGGGAAGGCTGATGTAGGCCATCTGAACATGGCCAATACCCCTTAAAGGAAATATGTGATCTAATATGGGTCACTTGAGTGTTGAGTATGGCTGGCCAATGATCTCTATATTCATGGATGGCACCCTGTCATGATTAGGGTTGCCACATATGACTACCTGACAGGTGTGGTGATGTAACTATCACAGGAAAGACAACTGCCCAGCTGCATCCCTTACACACAGTGTCCATTATGTTTAATGCTGCCTAGGTGGTAGTTCATGGGTACAGGGTTATTAACATAGGGGTGACAATGCAATATGTAGCTGTCAGATTGTGCCCATATGTCACACACCTCACCCACAAAGCCCCTTCTGTATGTTGTCCACAACACTCTGAGTTAGCTATTGCTCCTAGGTCATAGTCATTCGCATACTTCAATAGGCAGATGCCTTCTGTTAGTCTGTGTGGTATAGACTACAATGAGGGGGAGTACATTGAATTAACCCTGTCCTACTGTAGCTGGCACTGGTGTGATGTGCATGTATTATTCAGACACCTTCTGTAGTGTTGGTTCTGCCAGCAGTCTCATTGCAAAATACTCCTGTGACATAGGAATGTACATCTAGTATACTGAGTGTAGGTGGAACAAAGTATGGGTGATGATGTCCTATGACCTGGCAAGGTTATGATATGCAGTGTAAAATCAACCTTACTGTCATCTACATCTGCACTGCTGACATCAAATAATTTGATCAAGGTTCATGGCCTTTCAGGCCAGACTCAGCAGGGTAGTAGTGCAGTACTTCCCATTATCAGTGGTGTCTCCCCCTTTGTGGGTTGTGATACCTGTTGGTGTGCACCATTCAGTGTGTACACAGCCTGACATGAAGCTATGTTTTACATGATGTGTATGTGGAGAGCAACTTGTTTTGCCATATGCGTATGATACAACCTGGGATGTGGACAGGTCCCATGCAGCCTGAGTGCAGCTTGTACCTGCATAGTTGTGGTTATAGGGGCTCTGTAGTGTACATGGATATATGATTATGTACCTGTTGGGGGGAGCAGTGTGTTTATGTTATCCAAGACCCTATCTGAATTGCTTATTCATGCTCAGCACTTGTTCAGAACTTGTAAGCACTATGTAAGCTACTAATTACTATAGCACTCAATCATCCTCATTACCTAGAGGTAAACAGTTTTTGTACGCACGTTTCTCACTTGGTTAGAGTAAAATAGCTCTTGTACTCACTTTCCTCACTTATCTAGGGGAAATAGTTTTATATTCAGGCATGTCCAAGGGTCAGCTCCCAGTGTTCTCTCCTGTCTATCTGATGAATCTGGACATCTTGAGCAATGTAGACATTGCCTCATGTACACAGACAACCCCCTCCACCTACCACTCAACACTACAACCTGTGAGAGATGCACTTATCTAGATAAACTGGAAGTAAAGCTCTCTCCAACCAAGACTGACCCTGACAGTCATGTGGAGAAGGTAAACATTTGCACCACACCACACTCATCACATAGTCTCACTAAATCTATACCACCATAATCCACACATAGTAACACAAAAACATTTGCGGAGGCTCTCAATAATAATCTGTCTAAGCAACAGAGACCTCCAAAGCAGAAACGCGAGCAGCCTCCATCCCCCAACACAACCCCAATGGCACATAGCCCACAGAGTCAGTGTGCCACTCAGCCACAGCCAATAAGGCAAATCAATGTACCCAACACACTAGTCATAGGTGACTCTATAGTCAGGCACACTGATGTTCCACTCACCAGGCTAAACAAGGAGAAGGTTGCTGTCAGCTGCTGTCGGGTACCAGGATCTGCCACATAACCCATGCACTCAGGTCACTCCACAACAAGTACAAATATGACTCTGTCATTGTTCATGTTGGTGTGAATGACCTGAGACATGCCTCCCTGGACTACATGAAAAGAGACATGGAAGAGCTCTCCAATCTTGTAGGCCAGGCAGGTATGACCCTAGCCCTGAGTAGCATTTTGTCTTTGCCCAGAATGATACCACAGTACGAGGACAAAATGATTGACTTCAACAATTGGCTAAGCTTCTGGTGTCATTCTAAGGGGATCCAGTATCTGTCTGCTTGGGATGACATGGTCGACAGACCACGATGCTTTGTCACAGATGTCCTGCACCTGTTGCCCCTGGGATTCCGGATACTGGCTAAGGCTCTTGCTGCCCCTATAGTTCCTTCTTTAGGTAAGGTTCAAATAACATATCCACCACCATAACAGGAACAGGCAAGCACAAACTGAGGGTAATGCTACTCAATGCTGGAAGTCGAAATCTCAAAATGCACTCACTCGAGGCACTCCTTGTAATGGAGAATGTCGATATCTGTGCAGTGACTGAGACCAGGTTCAAGGCTCCAGAGTGCACCCCTGCACTACAAGGCTATAACTCATAGCACACTTTTCGGTCATGTAACCTGGACCGGAACACCCAAGGCGGAGGTGTGTCCATATTCATTAAGGATATCCACCCCTCCAGGCTAGATGCTTAGCAGAATATATCCGAGGTTATCCAAGTGCTGCTACCTCTGGTCTAAACTGCAATCCAAATCATAGCTTACTACAGATCCCCCACCATGCCCCAGGATTCCCACTCCTCTTTTCTTGATGTACTGGAAATTATTAGGGTTCAACCAAACACCCTACTAATGGACGACTTCACCACCCCACCATTAACTGGGAAAACTACTCATGTACCAACTCATTAGCTCAACGCTTTCTTGAATCCATAAACACCAATGCCCTGGATCAACTTATCCACACACCCACCAGGGGAAACAATATCCTAGACCTAGGCATTACTAACATGCGTGACCAGTGTTCCACACCTGAAGTCAACTTCTCGTTGGTCCGATCCAACCATAAGCTAAACACCATTGATATCCACATCCCACCCCCACCCCCCATTAAGGAAACCACAGTATAATATTTCTACAAAGCCATCTTCATGCTTCTTAAGACAAACGGTGAACTTCATGACACCCATGCAGATGGACAATACAGTTACAACTGCTGAATCCTACACAAATGCACTCTATAAGCACTTACACGAGTGCATGGACCATGCTATCCCAAACAGAACCAAGACACTATACTCCTAATTAAGGAAGCCAATCTGGTGGTCCCCTGCCATAAACAAACTGTACGACAGAAGGAAGACACTGTTGCAAAAGAGAGTACAATCCCATGTGTGGAGGAGCTCCCTGGTCAGCCTCAGTAAGAAGCTAAGATCCCTTATAAGATCCTCCAAAGCTAGCTACGGAAACAAAACCACCACTAATCCCAAGGACAACCACAAAGCATTATATAGCTATGTCAAATATCTCAATGTCAACACACAGATCTGCTCTGAGTTACAGCACAAAGGCACGAACATTACAGAACCAACTGATATTGCCAACATCCTGGCAGATAGGTTCAGTGCTACCTTTCCCCCCTCTCACACCCTAAAGGGCCCATATCTATACAGGAAGAATGCAGAGTCCCTGTAATCACAACTATGCAGGTAAAAGCTGCACACTCTAAAGCCAATATCACAGCATCCATGGGACCGGACAACATCCCAGGTTGCGTTTTACACGAACTTCAGAATGTAATGGCTCCCCACCTATGCACCATGTTCAATAATAGCCTCGCATCAGGCTTTGTGCCCCCTGAATGGCACACAGCAACAGTTATCCCACTCCACAAAGGTGGCACCACAATGGACCACGGGACCTATTGCCCTATAGGCCTGACTAGCCTGGTCTGCAAGGCTATAGAGCACATAGGTTCCTAGGTAGGTACTAGGCTATTGGCCCTAGGGCCTATATAAGCCTAGCCAAAAATTGTACCCTGGCTTTCACCACCCAAGAAAATTATTTTCCTGTGCCCCTGTCGAGCAGAGCCACAGAAGTGATCCCTGGGGTGAATTTCCAATTTCCCATCCAATCATCAAGATTTTTTCCTGAAGAGTGCTAATGAGGAGCTCTGTTTGACATAGATAGGTAGTATGTTCCAGAGTATGGGAAGTCTCTGGGACAGGGATCTATCCCTCCAGCATGTTCTGTTTATTGTGGTGACAAGGTTTAGGTCCCTAGAGCATGTAGCTCGGAGGGATTGGGATTTCTTTAAGTGGAGCATGTCCAACAGCTCTGGGTTTGACATAGCTTTGTATGTTAGGCAGAGATCGCCCCTGAGTAGGCGATATGCGATGGAGTAAAGCTGTAGTTTTTTGAGACGGTCTGCGTAGGGCATCTGTTTGAGGCCAGTAATCCTCTTTGTGAGGTATTTCTGTGGTCTTTCCAGTTGTTGTAGATGTCTTGTGAGGTACATACCAAAAGGGGCGTTGGTTCATAGGTTCATAGGTTCATAGGTTGGTACTAGGCTATCAGCCCTAGGGCCTATACAAGCCTAGCCATAACAATTCCCTGGCTATTTCTTCCCACACTATTTACTTCCCTGGACCCCACTGACGTGATCCCCTGGGTGAATTTCCTTTCTTCCATCCAATTGTCAAGGTTCCTTTTGAAGAGGACCAAAGAGGCACTCTGCTTGACATGTATGGGCAATCTATTCCAGAGTCTGGGGAGTCTCTGGGTCAAGAACCTATCCCTCCAGCATGTTTTGTTTATTGTGATGACAAGGTTTAGATCCCTGGAGCGTGTGGCTCTGAGGGATTGGGATTTCTTTAAGTGTAGCATGTCCAACAGCTCTGGGTTTGACATGGTCTTGTATGTTAAGCTAAGATCGCCTCTGAGTAGACGATATGCGACAGAGTATAGCTGGAGTTTTTTAAGGTGGTCAGCGTAGGGCATCTGCTTTAGGCCTGTGATTCTTTTAGTGAGGTATTTCTGTGGCCTTTCCAGTTGTTGCAGATGTCTTGAGAGGTACATACCAAATGGGGCATTGTATTCTATAATGGGTCTAATGAGGGATGAGTACAGTGGGACAATGACCTCCTTTTTCTGGATGAAAAGCCCTTAGTGATGAGGTGTGCCACATAGAAGGATTTCCTGACTGTTGTGGCGATGTGGTTATCGAAGGTGAGACCACTGTCCACCTGTGTCCCTAAGTCTCTTATCAAACTTTCGGTGTTTAGTGTACTGCCACCTATATGGTAATTCATGGATACATGTTTTTCCCAAAGGGATAACTATACATTTCTTGGCATTGAGCTTGAGCCCATGGCTCTGGCACCAAGCATCTGTTTCTGTAAGGCCCTTTTGTAGAGTATCTACATCATTTGCGGATTCAATAATGGCTCCCAGTTTGCAGTCATCTGCAAACTTTGTTATCCAGAGTCCCTTAGTGTTGGCCTGTACTTCAGAGAAGTAGATGCCAAACAAGAGCGGTCCCAGGACTGAACCCTGAGGTACTCCACTTGTCACTTGTCTGGAGCTGGATTTGGAGTCGGCTACTTTTACAGTGTGGGTTCTATCAGTAAGCCAGTTAGCAACCCATTGGGTGACGTAGGGATTAATGCCCAGCTTAGTAAGTTTATCTATGGTTCCAGAGTGGGGGATGGTGTCAAAGGCCTTGGCAAGGTCAAGATAGGCTGTGTGGACCACCTCACCCTTGTCCATGGCTCTGGAGACTGATTCAAAGAAGTCAATCAAGTTTAGGAGACATTATCGGCCCTTCACAAACCCAAACTGGGTGGGGTCCAGTGTTTGAAGGTTGCCAATGTCTTTGTTTATAAATTCCATGATAATATGCTCCATGGCCTTGCAGATAAGGCTTGTCAGACTGATGGGATGGTAGTTTCTGGGATCCAAGGTGGATCCCCCCTTGTGGAGTGGGATAAATGTAGCTGTGCGCCACTCAGTGGGCACGAAACCTGAGGTGAGGCTATGATTAAACATGACACTTAGGTGAGGTGCCAGTTCATATTGTAGTTCATGTAGTACACAGCCCAGGATGTCATCTGGTCCCATGGATGCTGTATTCTTAGCTTTGGAGAGTGCATTTTTCACCTGTGTGGCCGTTATTACCAGAATTTGGCAATCTTCCGGTATTGAGATAGGCCATTTAGGGGGAGAGAGGGGGGTGAAGTTGGCACTGAATCGATCTGCCAGGATATTGGCAATATCCTTGGGATCAGTATATTTAATGCCGTTCTGTTTTAGCTCAGAGCAGATCTGAGCATTGCCATTTAGATTCTTGACATAGTTATAGAATGCCTTGTTGTTGTCTTTGGAATCTTTGGCAATTTTATTTTCGTAACTAGCTTTGGAGGATTTTATGAGGGATCTCAGTTTCTTACTGAGGCTGGTAAGGAAGTTTTTTGCATCCTGGGATTTTCCTCTTTTCTGCAACAGTTTCTTCCTTTTGTTGTAAAGTTTATGGCAGGGGACCACCAGATTGGATTTTTTTTTTGGATAAGAGCATCTTGGTTCTATTTGGGATGGCACGATTTATGCATGAGTGGATGTGCTCATACAGTGCCTTAGTGTAGGATTCAGCAGTTGAACTTTCAGCTCCCATCTGCATGTGTGTCATGAAGTTTGTCACTTCTGACTTGAGTAGCATGAAGTTGGCTTTGGAGAAGTTTTTTATGGAGGTTTCCTTACTGGGGGGTGGGATGTGGATGTTAAGGATGATTAGCTTATGGTCAGACGTGACTAACGAGGGGGTGACCATAGGTGTGGAGCATCGATTTCCCATGTTGGTAATGACCAGGTCTAGGATATTGGAGCCCTGGTGGGACTATGGATTAGTTGATCCAGGGCGTTGGAATTTATGAATTCCAAGAACCGTTGGGCAAAGGTGTTGGTACATGAGTAGCTTTCCCAGCTAATGGCAGGGTAGTTAAAATCACCCAGTATTAGGGTGTTTGGTTCTATCTTAATATTTTCCAGTATGTTTAGAAAGGTGTAGTGAGAATCTTGGGGTATGGTGGGGATCTGTAGCAAGCTACAATTTGGATTGCAGTCTTACCTAGTGTTAGTTGCACCTGGAGAATTTCAGATGCATTGTGTTGGGCAACTAGCCTGGTGGTGTGAATATCCTTGGTGAATATTGACACTCCTCCACCTTTAGTGTTTCGGTCCTGCTTTGGTGGCCGAAAAGTGTGGTAAGAGTTGTAGCCTGGTATTGCAGGGGTGCTCTCTGTAGCCTTGAACCAGGTCTCAGTTACTGCACAGATATCGATGTTCTCCATTTTTAGGAGTGCCTCGAGAGAGTGCATTTTGAGGTTTAGACTTCTAGCATTGAGTAGCATTACCTTCAGATTTTGCATGCTTGTACCTGTTACAGTGGTGGTTTTGTTCTTTGAACTTTGCCTAAAAAGGCACTATAGGGTGCAAGAACCTTAGCCAGTAACCTGAATCCCAGAGGCGACAGGTGCAGACCATCTCTGGCAAAGCATTGTGGTCTGTCAATCATGTCGTCCCAGGCAGACAGATACTGGATCCCCTTTGAATGACACCAGAAGCTTAGCCAATTGTTGAAGTCAATCATTTTGTCCTTATATTGTGGTATCATTCTGGGCGAAGGCAGGATGCTACTCAGGGCTAGGGTCATACCTGCCTGGGCCACATGATCCGAGAGCTCTTCCATGTCTCTTTTCATGTAGTCCAGGGAGGTATGTCTCAAGTCATTCACTCCAACATGGACAATGACAGAGTCATATTTGTACTTGTTGTGGAGTGACTTGAGTGCATGCGTTATGTGGCGAATCCTGGCACCCGACAGGCAGCTGACTGTAATTTTCTCCTTGTTCAACCTGGTGAGAGGGACATCAGTGTGCCGGACTATAGAGTCACCTATGACTAAAGTGTTAGGTACATTGTCTTGCCTTAGGGGCTGTTGCTGGGTGGCACACACGTGTTTTGAACTATGTGACACTTTGGTTGTGATTGGTGTTTGTTTGCGTTTCAGCTTCAGAGATCCTTGTTACTTGGGCAGGTTACAGTTAAGGGCCTCTGCATATGTGGATTTAGTGTTGCTATATGTGGGTGTTGGTGGTGTGGGTTTAGAAGGGCTATGTGTTGCTTGAGGTGTAGTGTGGGTGTTAACCTTCTCCTTTTGACTGTCTAGCACAATCTTGGGTGGAGAGAGCTTTGTTTCCATTTTGGCTATGTAAGTGCATCTCTCACAGGTTGTAGTGTTGGGTGGTAGGAGGAGAGGGTTGTCTGTGTACATGAGGCAATTGCTGCATTGCCCCAGTATGCCCAGATTCATCAGGTGGACAGGAGAAATTACCGGAAGCTGACCCTTGGTCATGCCTGGTTTGGTGCTTTTTTTTTGTAAAGTACAGGAGCTGTTTTCCCTTACCTTAGCAAGGTACTTTGCAATTATAGGCTGTTTAGTGCCTACTATTAATTTCTCCTTATTAACAAGGAGAGTTGAGTGCTTGTATCAGTTTAAGGCTTCCTAGTGCTTTCCAGCAGGTATTAGAGAAAGTGCTAGTCAAAGGGATGCTTAAAAGTAAGATGAAAAAAAATGCACACTGCAGTGTGCACTACAGAAGGTAGACGTGAAAGTAGGTAACTTAAGTTTTACCCGTTTAAAAAGTTAAGGTTTAGTGGACAGTTACTATTTTTAAAACAGCAAGATGGGTTGAAAGGGGTGGTCACTTTTGTATTCTGGTACTATGGAATATAGTAGGATGGCCAATAAATTTAAATAGTTGAAGGAGGGTTTTGATTTAGTGATTACTCACACAAGCCACTGAAAGTAGAGAGGAAATGAGATATATGGTCAGATTAACATAAGAGGCAGGCAACTAGAAAGACAGTGGTATTTAACAAGACAACTATGACTGGGTGAGAGGGCGGGAAAAAAATTCTGCCTGACTCAGAAGAGAGAGAGAGCTGTGGTCTCTTTTGAAGTTTTAATATGCTGTTAAAGCAGAATGCAGGTAAAACACAAGGTAAAGAAAACAAACTACAGTATTTAAAATATACAAAATACAAAAAATAAAAGCAAACTAACCTTTCCTTCACAGCAAAGTGTAGCAGAGTCTGGATGAGCCTTTCTGGTAAAGTACTCTATAATGGGTCTAATGAGTGATGAGTAGAGCGGAACAATGACCTCTTTTTTTCTGGATGTGAATCCTTTTGTGATGAGATGAGCCACATAGAAGGATTTCCTGACCACTGTGGCGATGTGATTATCAAAAGAGAGACTTCTGTCCACCTGTGTCCCAAGGTCTCATCACATTTTTGGCATTAAGTAGACTACCAGCTATGTGGTAGTTCATGGGTACAGAGTTTTTACCAAAGGGGATGACAATACACTTTTTGGCATTGAGCTTCAGGCCATGGCTTTGACACCAGTCAGTCTCAGTGAGGCCCTTTTGTAGTTTGTCCACATCGTTAGGAGTTTCGATTATGCCTCCTAGTTTGCAGTCATCTGCAAACTTTGTTAGCCAAAGACCTTCTGTGTTAGCCTGCACTTCAGAGAAGTAGATACCAAACAGGAGAGGATCCAGGACTGAACCCTGTGGTACTCCACTTGTCACTGGTCTGAAGTCGGATTTGGAATCCGCTACTTTCACAGTGTGGGTTCTGTCTGTGAGCCAGTTGGCAACCCATCTTGTGACATAGGGATTTATACCTAGTTTAGTGAGCTTATCTATAATTCCAGAGTGGGGGATGGTGTCGAAAGCCTTGGCGAGATCTAGATAAGCTGTGTGAACCATTTTACCCTTATCTATGGCTTTGGTGACTGCTTCAAAGAAGTCAATCAGGTTTAGGAGACATGATCTGCCTTTTACAAATCCAAACTGGGTAGGGTCTAGAGTTTGGAAATTACCAATGTCTTTGTTTATGAGTTCCATGATGATATGTTCCATGGCCTTGCAGACCAGGCTCGTCAGGCTAATGGGGCGGTAGTTCCCGGGGTCCGTCGTGGCTCCCCCTTTGTGGAGTGGGATAACCGTCGTGGTGTGCCATTCAGTGGGTACAAAGCCTGAGGTGAGGCTATGATTGAACATGGTACTTAGGTAGGGTGCCAGTTCATTCTGTAGTTCATGTAGAACGCAGCCTGGGATATTGTCAGGTCCCATGGATGCTGTGTTCTTGGCTTTGGAGAGTGTGTTTTTTACCTGTGCAGCCGTGATTATAGGAACTTTGCATTCTTCCGGAATAGAGATGGGCCCTCTAGGGGGTGAAAGGGGGGTAAAGTTAGCACTGAACCTTTCTGCTAGGATGCTGGCAATATCAGTTGGTTCTGTATATTTAGTGCCATTGTGCTGTAACTCAGAGCAGATCTGAGTGTTCCCATTGAGATTCTTGACATAGCTATAGAATGCTTTGTGGTTGTCTTTAGAGTCAGTGGCAATTTTGTTTTCGTAACTAGCTTTGGAGGATTTTATGAGGGATCTCAGCTTCTTACTGAGGTTGATCAGGGAGTTCCTCCAGTCATGGGATTTTACTCTTTTTTGCAACAGTTGCAACAGTTTCTTTCTTCTGTTGCAGAGTTTGTTTATGGCAGAGGACCACCAGATTGGCTCATGATGAATCTCAGTCACAGAGACATTGGGTATCTCCAAACCTTTGACCCCTCCCAGTTTGCCTTTGATAAGGGCAGACCATGCCTCCTAAACCTGGTGGACTTCTTTGAGACAGTTACCAAGTCATTAGATGAGGGTAAGGAGGTCCACACAGCCTACCTTGATCTCTCAAAGGCTTTCAACACCATTCCCCATTCTGGTATTATCGACATACCCATCCACCTGAACATTAACCCCTACGTCATGAGATGGTTTGCAAAGTGGCTCACGGACAGAACCCACACAGTGGGAGTTGCATACCCTAGGTCTGACTGTAAACCAGTTACAAGTGGCGTCCCCCAGGGCTCAGTCCTAGGACCCCTCATGTTCGGTATATACTTCTCTGAGGTACAGGCAAACACAGGAGGGCTTTGGCTGAAAAGCTTTGCAGACGACTGCAAACTAGGGGCCATAATTGTTTCCCCAGCTGATGCAGACACTCTCCAGAAGGGTCGCACTGATATGGATACCTGGTGTCAATATCATGGCCTCAAGCTGAATGCCAAAAAGTGCATAGTCATCCCCTTTGGATAAAACTTATTACCCACAGACTACCACATAGGTGCTAGTCCCCTACATACAGAAAATGTAAGAAGGGATCTGGGAACCCCAGTAGATATCAATCTCTCCTTCAATAATAATAATGCTAAGGTGGTTAAAATATCCTTCTACGTGGCCTCCCTAATCTCTAATGGGTTCACATCCAGAATAAAGGAGGCCATTGTGCCTCTCTACTCATGACTTATTAGACCCATTAAAGGATACAACATCCCATTTGGGATGTACCTTACAAGACAACTGCAACAGCTTGGAAGACCACAACAATACCACACCAAGAGGATTACTGACCTCAAACAGATGACCTATGCAGCCCAACTAAAGAAACTCCAGCTGTACTCGGTTGCAAAACGCGTACTCACAGGTGATCTCTGCTTGACATACAAGGCCCATGTCCAACCCAGTATTGCTGGATATGCTCCACCTAAACAGAAGCCCCTGAGAGCCACATGCTCTAGGGATATACACCTAACCACAACGATGACTAGGACGTGCTGGACGGATAGATTTCTGACCAGGAGACTCCCCATGCTTTGTAACATGATTCCAATGTACATCAGACAGGGCCCCTCACTAGCACTCTTCAAGAGAAACCTTGATGGGTGGATGGGAGACAGACATGTACCCCAGAGATCACTGCATTGGCTCTGCTGGACAGAGGCACAGGGAACTAAATGGCTCTACCATTCAGAGGCACAGGGAACTAACCTAAGGGGGTGGTGGAAGCCAACACACTCTAGCTAGGCTTATAAATACCCTGGGCAGACAGACTAGTACCTACCTTTGAACTTATTACATGTCTTATGTGCATGGATAGTTAACTAGCTCTTCCATTTTACTTTGCTATCATGCTGATAAACTGTCAGGTGACTACAAGTCATATGTATCCTGTTATTGTGTATTGTAAATGCCAATAGACATAACTAATGTTTGCCTAACATAACAGTAATGCTATGTAACTTGTAATACATATCTGCCTACAATACTGTACATTACACAGTTATTGGCACAATATCCCACAATGCAAATCATAATTGCACAGTGGGCCAACCTTCGACATGTTAGTCTCAGTAATACACCCATACATATGCCTACTGTTACAATATATCAACATATACTATCCGCTGTTATAGCACATACTTGTTGGACCAACCCTGCCACTGACAGCAGCTGGTGAGGAATTGTTGGGTTCAAAGCCCTTATATAGCATCCCTTGCGGTGTATGCGGTGTTTGCCTTGTGACCTACAGCAGTTCACACATAAATACTACAAGCGTTACTATGCTCAACAATACATCACTACAAGATAACTGTTTCCACTATATGCATTACATACACTTTAAATATTACAGAACAGGTACTACATACACAGACATACTGAGTGTTCTACATACCTTATTAGTAACCCGAGGTGTTGTTGACTGTTATTTCAAGACATCTTTGGTTTGGTGTACATGTGTATCATACTGTGTTGTTAATCAGTAATTGGTAACACTTCCCGGTGTACACACAACCCTCTGAAATGGGATTAGTGCAAACAAACCCTGTAACATCAGCAGCTGCTCCATTGTATAACACCAACTATTTCACATAGGGCCATGTTAGTGGGTCTCTGACAAGGTATGTTAAGGCTTCTGCAGATGTCATACAGTGAGTGAATGATTTGTGATGTTATTACAGTTTGTATTGTAATTTGTTTAGGTGTGGGGGAGATGTTGGTGGGTGTACATAGCAGATGCAGGTGTGTAGGAACTGCTTTTATACATAATCGATATGTGAGTGAGGGTTCCTTCCCTATCTGAACACCTATCCTTTAGTGGACTAATACTATGGTAATTGCAGGCTGATTCATTAAGGCACTGTTTATTGGTTCCTGTATAGCATGCAGGTGATGTTAGTCCTTGAATCCTTTTGGCAATACATCTGAATGTAATAAAGTGCTGCAACATGAAAGCTGTGTATTTCTGTCATAGGTATTTGCAGTCATTGGAGTTGTGTTGGTGACTGACCTTCTTTGGCTAGGGTTGCCACCTTTTCAAATGGCCATAGTGAGACATTTTCGGGACACACATCAGATTTTACAGGCCGACACAAACCCATGGTCAGTACAAAGGATAGAACTTTCCTTTTTTGCCTAAATATAAGCTTATTCTTGTAGCAGTTTAGTTGCTTAGCCTGTTTCTTGTAACGTGTAGGTATTTTAGATACAGAAAGAACTATTGTATGCAACTATTACATTACATATGGGACATAATTATGTCCTGCAATCTCAGGACATTTGCCACGTTTAATATTTTTGGTCAGGACACAACCGCCCAAAGAGGGACTGTCCCTCGCAAAGTGGGACAGGTGGTAACCCTATCTTTGGCTCATGTCCATAGTACATATTTGTAATAGTGTATAGGCATATGCTCTCCATATCCTTTGTTCATAAAGTTTGGTCATGGCGGAATGTGTGATTGCTATGGTCAATGTTATACTCATATATGAACACTTCAACCGTTGTATATGGGATACCTACGGAATCCCAAACGCACACAATTCCGACGCCCACAGTACCGGGCCCAGACTCCCATACCCCACATTACTGACAGCGACAGTCAAACTCGCGAAAGTAACACAAACATGGAACACACACGCACACACAGACACACTGCTACCCACCACATCCAAACAAACCATCCTACACTATGTATGAGCAGGTGGGCAAGCCCCCCTACACCCCCCATGTGGGTGGCTGCACCCCCCACACCCCCTACTTTAATATTCTACCTCTTAGATCGCACAAACAGACGCACAAAGCAAACCCACACCCACACATTACAGTCCCCCAGGAACACACACCACACTCAGAACACACACTTACACACACTACAGCCCTCAGAAACACACTTACACACAGTAACCTACCTGAACCGCAACACCAGAAGCACTGACTAAATGTCCCTTAACATTGGGATTTTAAACCTCGCGCTTCTGGTGTTTTGGTACTGTGGTCTTTCTGTCTTTAAGCCTTATGATTACGCACGTCGGTATGTCATGCATTCGGTATTTGGTAGGTATCCCATTTATATGTACCTCCATGGTTACGTAGATGTTGTTAACCTATCTATATATCTACATATATATGTATATCCCCATATATCGACATATATCTCTCTCTCCCTCTCACTCTCTCTCTCTCTCTATATATATATATATATATATTTGTGTTTTAACCTGTCAGAATACATAACTGCTGTTGGTACATCTCAGGTAGCTTAGTGGTAGGATATTATGAAGATTGAGTACATGGTTGCGTGTTCTAATCCTGGCAGTGGTCATTTTACCTCTCAGAGCAGGCACTGGTAGTGCAAGGGTGATTAACGCACATTTCAGCAGTTGCGTGTTCCATATGTTTATTATTCTGTGGAATACTACCTATATATGCAAGCTGTGGTTAAGGTATACTATGTAACATGTAAATCATCTCTGACTTTATTTGGATTTGAACCAGGACTGCACAGATATTATGCAAATGCTGTAGCCATTACACTATTGACATTAACGTTCCTTCTGCCTATTTCCTATGTCCATGAATCCTATGTGTAAGCTTGGCTACACAACAGGCGGAGCCACCCACACCCAGTGAGCTTCTCGAAATACTGACATGACACATGAATTGAGAGACTATACATTAACATCCTAACTACATTTGGCATAGCCACTCACTGACACACTTCAGGGGAAACCTTGATGTGTGACTGGCCAACAGTATATACACCCCTGGGATTATGTGTCCCAGACACATACAGCCAGGGTGTGGGGGAGCCACTCCAGTTCTACAGCTGCAAGACCTGCTGGGGAAATTGAATGCTGTTGGTTTGTCATGTTAACATGCCCTTTTGAGATCACTATGTGCCCCTATGACACTACAGCACACCAGTCTTCAACAGCTTCCAGCAACTCTGCCTGGAATCACTTCATTGGCTATGCTTGACAGAGGCTCAGTTACTTCATCAATGGTGCAGGTAAAGCCATCACACTGTAGCTATGCTTCTAAATGCCCTTGGGCAGATAGCCTACTACCTATCTGTGAACCTCTACAGTGCAGGCCATCTCCAACATCATATGTGATTATACAGAGTTTTCTGATCACAATATACAGTGTAAATTCACCATGTAGTCAGACAACAGTTAAGTACAGCAATAGCATACAGACTACTGATACATAATCACACCAAAAGCCTATCTTGGAAGCTAGTGGACATGTATAGGTTTCAGGCTTTGTATTGCTTACCAGTAGGTTACCTACAGGAAAGATGGGACACAAGCACAGATGGGACACATGCCTGCAACAATGCCATACCAACTTGCATGTGTCAGCCTAAGGCTTTGGAATGCTGGGCAAGGCTATTGGTGCTCCCATGGTGCCATTTTTAGGCAGGTCTCAGAGGTGAATCTCAACTCCATGAACTGCACAATAGCGGAACCAATGAGGGTTAGGCTACTCAACACCAGGGGAAGTACTCACAACATGCACGCACTCACAGCACCCTTCAGTATGGACAACATCTACATCTGTTCTGTGACTGGGACCTATATAAGGCTCCTGTGAGCACACTAGCACTACCAGACTACAACCCATAACACACATTTCAGCCACTGTACATGGACTGGCACAGACATGGAGGGGGTGTATCAATATTCATCGGGGATGCCTACACCTCCAAGTTAGTGGGGCAGCATGATACCTCTGTGATCATCCATGTGCAGCTAACATCAGCCACAACTGCAATGCAAACTGTAAGCTGCTACAGATAACCCTCCATGACCCAGGAGCACCACTACAACTATCTGGAGACAGTGGTAAACATGACAGTCCTACCAGACACCCTGTTATTGATCAATGTCGGCTACGCTACACTTAACTGGATAATCTACTCAAGTATTCACTTCCAGGCCCAGCACTTCCTGGGATTTATCACCTCTTATGACTTGTATCAGTTGGTAGACAGACTAACGAGAGGTGTAAACATACTAGAAGTGGTAATCACTGACATGTGCAACAGGTGCACTACAGCAGAGGTAAACCGGTCACTGTTTAGATCTGACCATGAACTATTCACTGATGATTTCTACTCCCAACCATCTCCCCCACCCAAGGAACACACAGTGAATACCTTTCCTACAGCTAAATTCACAGTACTAATGACAGAGGTGTGAGGGTTCACAGCCCCCACGCTCAGGGATGACACTGCTCAAGATACAGACAAAATTATGAATACACTCTATAAGCATCTACAAAGATGTATGAGTCGTGCCATCAATGGTAAACCAGGACTAGCTACTCCTACACAAGGACACCAGTCTGCTGAACCCCTGCATTATACAGGCTATACAACAGAAGTAGTACAGTATTCCGGAACAACAGCAAATCCCAAGACATGCAGAAGTCCGTGACCAGTATTAGCAAGATACTTATGTTACTCATGTAATCATCCAAGGCTGACATCCACAGGTAAATAGGCATGGATTCGGAATATGACCACAAAGGCTTCTTTGGCTATGTCAAGGATGTAAGCAGTAACACACAGATTTGCACTGTGCTGGTGCAATATTGCACTGAATATACTGACCCAACTGATGTCACCAACACACTTGATGATACATTCGGAGCAAGCTTCACCCCCTACTGGGCCCACAACAATACCCAAACATACAGTATCCCAGACATCTGAGACATACAGGTGGTAATGGCCCTTTCAAACGGCATGACAGAGCATCAATGGAGGCAGATGGTGTCCCAGACTGCATCCTGCAGACACTACAAGACAAAGTGACCCCTCACCTAATATAGCAATTCAACATCAGCCTCTACACAGGCTACATGGCCATTCACTGGCGCATGGCAACAGCTATTGCACTCCACCAAGGTGGAGACACCAAGGTGGTAACTACCACCCCATTGGTCTGAGTAGCCTGATCTGCACAGCTATGGAGCGCATCCTTATGGCACTCATTAACATAGACAATGGTAACCTCCAGACACTTGACTCAACCCAGGTCACCTTGATTGAGTGCAGATCATGTCTACTGAACCAGTTTGACATCTTACGGCCACCTAGACTTTAGGTGTGGAGTGTGGTAGTTCACACATACTACCTGGACCTCACCAAGAGTTTTGACACCATTCCCCACTCAGGTATTATTTCTACACTCACCAGCCAGTACATACACCCATACATCACAGGTTGTTTGCCAACAGGCTTACACACAGAACCCACATGGTAAGCCTAGCAGCCTCCAGGTCCAACTCTTGACCAGTCACAACTGGTGTCCCACAGGACTCAGTCCTGGGACCCCTACTGTTTGCCATATACTTCTCAGAGGTATGGGCTAACACAGGTGGACTACAGCAGGCCGTGTTTGGCGATTACTGCAGACTGGGAGCCATAACTTACAGTCCAGCTGTCACAGATGTCCTTCAAGGGGCCTCAAATAGAACAACACAGGGTGTCAGAGTGATGGCCTCCAGCTAAAGGCCACATACTGCATGGTCATTCCATTTTGGGAAACTACACACACACACACATATTAACACGAGTGGCAGACAGTATAATTCAGACAATGTAATGGGTATGTGGGGACTACATTACATAGTGATCTCTCGTTTGACAGTCATGTGTTCGAAGTAGTTAGGGCATCCATCTATGTAGGCCATCTGATTACTAAAGGGTTCACATCTAAACAGACTTAGGTTATTGTGCCCCTTTACTCATCAGTCATCAATCCCATCTTTGAGTATGATAACCCATTTTGGATGTACCTCAGAAGACACATCTGACAGCTGGAAGGGCCACGAACGTACCTTGCATAGAAGGATAATGCCCTCAGACATGTGTCCTATGCTGCCAAACTGCATAAACTCATGCATTACTCATTAGCATCTCATTTACTCAGAGATGATATTTGCTGGCCAGCAAAGCCGTGTCCAAGTCAGGCTTAATGGATATGCTCCACCTATGGGCATCCATGTCACAGTGTGCCACACACTGTAATGAGCTACACCTTGCCACAACCATAACTGGAAGATGCTAGAGTGACAGATTCCTGTCACAGGTACTCCCCATTATTTGGAACTACATCCCTGATTACATTATACGGAACTCCTCACTAACACTCCAGGGAATCCTTGCAGAGTTGGTGGGGAACAGAGGATACACCCCAGGGATCCCAAAATTGGCTCTGCACCACAGAGGGACAGTTAGTTAATCAATGGGGTGGTGACAGCAGACACATTTTGGCTATGCTTATGACTGGCCTCGGGCAGTTAGGCATGTACCTACCTATGTATCTATGAACCTATACATACAGCATCGACACATGCTGATAGCTTAATTTACTGTTCAGGTATTGACTTACCTTGTGCCAATGGCAGCTGTGTGTACAATGGTTGAGGGCTGCCTATGTAGGATGCACACAGTAGACCACCTATACATGACAATTTACAGGTGGTCGTGTGTGTGTGTGCCATCCATGTTTGCTGTGTGTGCAGGTGGAGAAGGGTGTCAGTCCATAGGTGCCTACACTGTCAGTGTGTGTGCTATACATTCCCTCTTTGCCAAGGCATGGGCATACTGGGCACACCTCCGTCTGCCTACTGGGGCTGGCGCAGGGTGTTCATGGTCTGAGTCCCTCTGTGCCTGTGGGGCCCTTGGCAATGGTGGTGGGCTGTGAGGGCCTTCACCATTATGTCCCTGCTGCAGCTGTTTCCGCTGGATCATATTGTGTAGCATGGCACACACTATGAAGATGTGGGCACACGCACCTGGAGAGTACTGCAAGGCTCCACCAGATATGTCCAAGCAACGGAACCGTGATTTCAGCATCCCAAACACACACTCTATGATGATTCTGGTTTCTGCGTGTGCCTCATTATGGCATTCTTGTGTGGCTGTGTGTGCATTTCTGATGGGAGTCATCATCCACGGTTCCAGTGCATAGCCAGCATCCCCCACCAGGTGGCCATATGGGATGTCCCCCCTGGCAAATACCTGATACAGCTGTGAGGCATGCCAGATGTGGGAGTCGTGATAGTTTCCATGGCTGCCAGCACACACATCCATGATAATGCCCTGGGCATTGCACATGACCTGGCAGTTGATGGAGGGATATCCCTTGCGGTTTATGTAGCACCTACTCTGCTCACCGGGTGGTGTCTTGATGTTTATGTGCGTGCAGTCTATTGCACCCAGTACATTTGGGGAGTCTGCCACACGGTGGAAGAGACGCATATTGCTGGCCAACTCCTTCTGCGTTCGGGGGAAGTACATGTGCTTATTGGCATGTGGTAACATGACGTCCAGGAACTGGTGGAGTACCCTGGATGCTGATGCCTGTGAGATCCCCATGATATCCCCAGTTAGCCTTTGAAAGGTACTTGTGGCTAGTATTCTCAAGCTTACACATACCTTCGTGTCCACTGGGATGGGTTCCCCTCTGTTATTTCTGGCTCTGAGGCATAGCCGGCACAGCTCAACAAGTTGCTGTATGGTGTCCCTGTCCACCCTGTAATGCTCTACTATCTCCAGAACATGTAGCCCCTGGCATGTTACCCTGGGTCTGAACACTCTTCTCCTCCTCCGGTGTCTGAGATGGTTGTCAGCATCATCCTCCACACCACCGTCAGTCTCCAACACATGCTGGTTAATCAAAGCTATGGTAGCCCCTAACATGTACATATTGAAAGTTCCCCGTCTGTATACACCAATGGTGCAGAGTGTCTGGGAATACACAAGTGTGTGTGTGGGGCTTTTACACTTTATACTATTGTGCAATGGATGCTGCTGGTGTAATTGGGTGTGTATGTGCAATTCCAGCTGCAGCATATTTTAATTATGGGTTTTTGCAGCAGGTACTGCTATTGTGGGGCCTTTGGTGTTGACTTACGCTTGGCTGCCATTATTCATCTATTGCCCTTTACTTCACTTTTCAACCCGATTCCCCTCCCATTGTCAGGCATGCATGCAGCTGCCTGCTTTCTTGTTTTGTACTTTCCCAACCCAGGATTGTGTTGCGAAATGTGTTATGTAGCTGATCTACTGCAAGTTTGCTTTGTTCTGTTGTGATAGTTCTCTTTTCTTTGCAGTACGGCACCTCCCCTTTCCTGTTCTACAGGTAGCTGCTAGCAGCCTTGTTAGCTGTTGTCAATGGCCCACTGTGAGTTCCTAGGTATTAATTACTCATTTAGCCAATTACCATGCTGCAGCATTTCCTTATTGTCTTCCCGTATCCTTCCTGTTTCAGCTATGGTGCATGCCGCGCACAGCCGTTTACCAGGTTTCGAGCGAGTTTTCATCCACGTTCACATGCACTTTCAGTTACCTTTTGTGCTCTCAGCTAAGCAAAGCTATGGCTACTTCCATACCCCTATCCTGTGGCTTTGTTTAGCAACAGGCAACCCGGATTAGCAATGCTCCAATGTGCTTACAGCTAAGGTGGCGCACCCCTCTCTTAATGTCATGTTTATCTCCAGGCCACACCTCGGTGTTGTTCCACTTCGCTGTGTGGTACATCCTTACACCGGCGGGGATTTTGTGATTTAGTATTACTTGACTCATTTGCATGGCATTGACTACTAATTCCTAGTTACCGCACAGAACACTGTCACAGACCCTTAGCAACCCTTACGCCATGGTTGTGGTGTAGCATGCGTGCCATTGACTATTATGGGGAATTCATGAAATGTGTTACATTGCAGTTTTATGACATATAAATATATTTTCATTGTGATCCCGTTTGCGCACCCAATGCACTGCGATTTTACTTTGCGTTAGTGTGGCCATGACATTAAATGTTATTTTTTATGTGTTGTGCATGTTTTTTTTATGCCATTGGCTATATATTTAGCCATTGGCATATATTAACATTATAATACGTAAGTTTGGTCCGCTTTCATGACTCCGATTTTATGTTTGAAAAAATGTAAACCGTTTTTTTGGTTTACATTTCTGCATGCTTATGCTACGCCTGCACCACTTCATGAATCGCTATATACCTTCATTTGCATGCTACACTGCTGCACATGGGGTAATTAGCATACATGCACCAGGAGCTGTGCAGCTCTGGCATACACTGGTAGTGCACATGGAAACAGCTCGTACCTGAATCACTCAGCGGCCATATTTGGCATTAGATCGCCGATGCTACGCCTGGCGCAAGCTTCATGAATCCCGGGGATAGATTTGTTTTTTTATCACTCATCTATGCACAGAGTACTTGCATATCAAAAGTGATCATGAATTGTATGAAGAAAGAAAAAGCAGCTTACGGTAACACAGGATAGACATAGATTTCTCCCATATTCATCATTTATATGTCATTATTCCATAATTTGCACATATTTTTTTAAACTTGTTGAAACACCTGTACCTGGGTCTATATTAGATCATCGAATCTTCTTTCATCGGCTTATTCATTTGACCCCTATCCATCAAAACTAACTTCAGCGAACATCGAAATTTTTACAGGGTAAGTAACTAATTGGCCAACACCACAACTTTGCCCTTTTCCCCACTGTAGTGCAATCTTGGAGTTGGCATATATAGTTAGGGGGCGTGGGGGGCAAAGCTCCCAACTTGGGTGGGTTTGATTAAGTGTGATGTGTGTTTCGGCGGGGTAGTGGCCAATTGGTTACTTACCCTGTAAAAAATTTTAATGTTCACTGAAATTAGTTTTGATGCTTAGGGGTTGATGAATAAGCCATCAATGAAAGAAGATTTTGACAATCTAATACAGACCCCTGTACCTAAGTGTAGCTACTGTCTCTGAATCATGCTTAAGCTTTGCTTGTTTGCAGCCTGTGCACATATCTGCTACTCGTATGTGCAATGACTATGAACACCGCCCATAACTGTAGAGCGTCTGTTTATACAAGTCTAATTAAATTATAATAAAACTTCTCTTTCCTGTCTGCAATAGATTTTCCAAATGCCAGTTTCATATTGTTAATTATAGTTGCACCCTTATTAGTATGATCTTGTTCAGCTGTGACTATAAACCAAATTAATTTCTTCTTTTTTTGTAGAGAATATGTGCAAATTTATAAGACACTTGCAATTACAGCTGAAGAATAATGCAAAAGGTGTCAAATAGCTTCATCTGAATTCCACATAAATTCTATTACGAAATTATTAAGTTACTAAAGACCATTTTTTTCTACAGTTCTTTTATTTACATGAATTTTCTACATATTATCAATGGATGGAAATATGGTGAAGTGGTATTGTATAAATTAATTCAACAAAGCTTCTATTTCTGTGTTATATTTATCAAAATTATTTTTAACAGCTGTAAGAAAAAAATCTAGCTACAAAATCTACGTATTCTATTTCCAGAGAAAAAAAAAGAAAACTATCTACATGACTTAACAGTTACACGTGCCTTTTAATAAAAAAGCCAGGGCCAGAGCAGTAACTGTTTGAAATTCAGGACTCTCAGTGCTGAATCCTGGTATGGGAATACTGAATGACCAAATGTCTAGACTTACATATATTAAATCAGTTTCATAGAATATTCCCTTTTCTCCTCAGTATGGTGATTTCAGAGTTGGTGTATACACTGTTTGGGAGCTGTGGGGGCTTGTAAGTTTAAAGGAGAAGAGAGATATTTGATATTCACGCTTCTTGATTTTCAGTGTATTTTTTTTTTTTGGGTGGGGGTAGGGGTGTTTTGGGACTCGGCATTGTGACTCCAACATTCTAGTAGGTAGCTGTCAGCATCTCTAAACAAGCATTGACTATAGGTAACAATATGAGATGCAGTCTTATTTGCAGTTTATGTCAGTTCTGAAATATCTTTTTTTTGTAAATATTTTATGATGACATCTTAATTCCCCCTTGTTAAAGCATCAGTCATCTTTAAAATATCAGATTGGTACTGTAACATATGATTTTGGTAATTTAAAGCCATGCTGCAAATAGGATTTGAACTGTAAACCTCTTTACCAAAATACTGAAGAACCTTCTGTTCTTTGCTGTGGTGTCCTTAGAGAAGGGGTAATGTAGGGGTAGTGGCTGACCTTTTATGACACTCTAATTTTATTGTTTCTGAGTCATCTTATGTTCATACATTCATAAACACATACTATGCTATTGATCTGTGGGTATCATTAGAAACCTAGCTTTATAAAGTGTGAGATGTGAAGAGAAGAGGTAGGTAGAATGAATGACAGGCAGTACGTGAGGAGATGGCAAGATAAGGAAAGATGAAATAGGGATAAAGGAGTGTGAGGGACCTGCAGAACTCATGCAATGTGAGCTGTGTGAATGCAGCTGCACTTTGTTTCGATGGAGAGGTGTTCCTTGAGCTGTTGTCTGAAGTATGAGTACTTTTGGATGTCTCTGACTGCGAGAGGAATGGAGTCTCATAGTTTAGGTGCTAGGATGGAGAATGCCTGGTCAGTGCAATGAAGTTTAGGTTCTGGAGTTACTAGGATGGGTTGAGATTGAGAGATACCCCTGAGATTATCGGCAGGGGTTTTGGTAAAAAGTTTGAGTGAGAGGAGAAGATGCCTCAGGTGAAAGGGCTTTGTGAATTAATGATCCTAGTAGGAGGTTGGCTGTCAAATGTATTGGAAACTATTTAGCTTTGTTGACAGTTAGCAGTGGTGTTCTTTAATGGGGGAGTTTGTAACAAACCGGCTGATTCTATTGGAGATGGTTTGAAAGGTGTTGGCATTTTTCTTTTCTTTTTTTTAACACCTTTATTGAATTATCAATTATAACAGAGGGAAACTTGCATTTATTTAAAAGTAATCAAACCATATTAACAAGTTCACATTTACAAACATTATACATCACATATATTGTTATATAGCATATAATCAAAGCAACATTGCATGAATTGTTCAATTCCTGTCTGTCCTCCTCCAAAACATTTTTCTGCATGTATTGTTCCCACAATTAATTTTTTTTTCTATGTAATTTACTCCTGCCCTTTCCTAATGATTCCACTTACTGTTCCCTGCCTGGTTCCTCTATTCAGAAACAACTTATCAGAGTATCCCTCCCACTTTAATTTTGCCTTCAATCTCTCATATATCCTCCTAATTACCTTTATCATTGTATCAGGAAGTGCAAATGGTTCCTTTGTCTTAAATAAATAAATAAATGACAGAGGGAGTCAATGAAGAGTGGAACAGCAACATGCTTAGATTAATCCAGGTTTAAAAGCCTTCTATATCTTTGCTTTGGGGAGAACATATTTTTTAAGCAGAAGACTTAAAATGGTATTTCACAAAATTAATTATGTCACCAAAGTATATGTTTTTTGGAGGGGAGTCCAAAGATAAGGAACAGTCATCATCATCATCCATGTTATAAACCTTAGGGGAGAATATCTGCTTACAATGTGCGAGGCCACATCATGTCATCTTGCTTCTCTTCATCCTTAGTTTTCAGTGATGGGGGTCATGGGCTTCCTCCTTTTTTTCCCTGTTGCTTTCAGTAAAATAGGTTTTTGCTCAACTGTAAAAATGGATGCTCCTTTTTTTTACTAAATAATAGTAATCCTGAATTATGTGTTTGTAATCTATGAATACAGGAACCTCTGGTACTGGGTGGACTGAAGTTCACCCCTTGGTCATTCATATACAGGTATGGAATGTAGAAAACACTGGTCCATAGGATTATTGGAGTTACAAGACAGCTAAGCCACAAGGTCATTTCTGCTTTGCCAGTACCCACCCTTAGGCCTTGCCTCTTTTTTCAAGGAGGCCCAGACCAGTCATACCGGGGGGTGAATTTGTGAATACTCATCTTGTCCAACTCATTTTTAAATGCACACAGTGTGGCACATAGGAAAAGGAAGTTTGTTCAAGAAAAGGGATAAGGAAGAAAAAAGGAAACACACACACACACACACACAAAACCCCTGTGGGGCCTGAATCCACAGCCTTCATTACGTGTATTCAAAGGCATTTCATGTATATGCTGAGCTGTAGCAGCAGTCACAAACTAGGACACCCCAGATTAAACCCAAAGCCACAATCCCAGCAGTCACAAACTAGAACACCCCAGATTAAACCCAAAGCCACAATCCCAGGAGTCAGAAACTAGAACACCTCAGATTAAACCCAAAGCCACAATCCCAGCAGTCACAAACTAGAACACCCCAGATTAAACATAAAGCCACAGTCCCAGACTTAGGAGGCCAATGCCTAATCCATTAGGCCACTGGAGCATGATGTTTTTTGCTCTGATTGGTCAGCTGATGTCCAGCCCCTCGTTGTCCCCATTAAGATTGTTGGAAAGGCAGTATGAAAGGGAGTAGGAGAAACATCAAAGCCAAAGACAATAGAAAACATGTTGGTGATGCAGATGACATGGTAAGGAAAATTGCCTTTTTTCAATTTTGATTGGAATCTTTGCTGACATTTTTATATTAGTGATGACAGGAGTCAAGCTGCCTCCTGTCTCTCAGACTCCCTTGGAATAATGTAACTAGTAGGAAGCATATAGGAACTCAACTGGGCTTTAATCCAACAAGTGGGTGGATGATACCAAACTCCACCATCTAGCAGGATAGTTACACAGCAGAGAATAAAAGGCCTAGGAATACATGTGGCTTGCTACTTATTATATTTAATTATTTAATTTACCTTCTTTTTGTTTTTTATCTGGAGACTGCTATAATTCCCTTTAACTTTATGGTTTTCCACTGATTTAGACATTAATACAGGTAAGTAGAAGAAATAAAACAAAATAAACATTCTGCAGTTTTATGTGAGTACTAAATGCCAATGAAGTCTTAGTTATTCTTGCTAAAGTATATTTATTAAAAAAGCTCTTGTATTACACAGGACACACTTCTATGATGGTTTTACTATATACAATAAAAGACACAGAAAGGAAATATGTTTTAGGGGGATCTGACAGGTGACTTGCTTATGGGATACCATTTATTTGCAAGTAAATTATATAAAATGTACTTATAGAGTGAAGCAAGAACACTGGAGTAAAATAATTTATCAGGACTACTGAGAACAATCAGGCCTATAGGACACGTGAACACCATAATGGTAGAAGAGCAGCACAACACCAGCTACTGTGGTTCACGGATGCAGCACTAAGGGACATCTGACTGCAAAAAAATCTACTAAGATGGCTGAAGACTGATGTCTTCCTGAAGCTGGCCTCTCATTCATGCAATGATATTATGATATATAATCACACACACACTTAGGAGTGGTATATTTAGCTCAGTGTAAACCATGTGGGGCATTCTACGTAGGTAAGACTGAGCGGGCACTTAAGAGGAGTCTCTATGAACACTTCTATGACATGCATAATCAAAACATCTATAATGCACTTTATAAGCTCTCCTTGGAATGTAACCAAGCTACATACTGCTTTTTTGTCCTTAAATGCATACCCAAGGATGGTAGGGGTGGCCTTTGGGAAACGACCACAGAATTCAAGGAATTATATTGGCAGATTATACTTGAGGCAAATAAGCCTCCAGGACTTAATGATAACATTTCCATTGTCCCAGTATTAAAACAGAGAGCTGCAAAGTTATAAAACAGTACAAATGTAATTACATATGTGTGACACTAGATAGAGCTTTTTTTTTTTTTTTTTTGCTTAAATGTTGGCTGAAAGGATTTCACGAAGATTTTATTTTATTTCTTTTAAACATATACAGTTGAAGCCACTGAGACATTTTATGTAATACTTTTTATTGAACAAGTTTTTAACATCACTTTTATGGATCATATTATTATTATTAAAGTTTTTAAAGCATTTAAACATTTGGGTGTATATTTTAATTTTTTGAATGACAATGTAATTTTCTTATTGGTTGATCAAAATGAGGTTTAGTACTTAACAAGCAGCAACATTTCACTTGCTTTATCTGATGAAGTCTGTTTTTAACTGACGAAAACGCTGTGTGGATTATTCCTGTGTTTATGTTCCTGAATTCGCATAATAAAGCCTGTTTTCATCTTGAGTGTTGTTGTCAAGCCTTCCTTCAGTGCTAGCTGTTTTTTTACTTGTTTCTTGCAGTTTGCAAACACTTGCCCTGATATACATGTTTGGTTTTGATATATAATCACACACCTACACACACACACACACACACACACACACACACACACACACACACACACACACACACACACACACATGTGTATATACAAATGTGTATGTCTAAATATTAAAATATTAAAACTGTATGCCTGTAAGCACATACACCAAGGATGTTATGTGTTTTGCTGTATAAAACATATTCATGTAGTGCAGACAGGCAACTAAGTCTATACACGCATGACAAATGCCTGGGATTTCTGTTTATTAATACCTGCTTTGCATTTTTTGTATGCAGTTAATGTTGAGGTTGACCTTGTGTACTGCTATAGTGGTCCTTGGTATAACATATTTATTGCTGTCATACTGGTAATTTATCTGTTCTATATATCTTGCTTAACAAATAAACCGCAACAAATACAATGCATATTAAGTTATATATAATATATTTATTATATATTTTATTTTCTACATGTGAATACATAATGATGAACAATCTTCTACAAACAGGCTTTCTTCTTTTTGTGCTTGCATAAAGTCCAGAAAGTTCTGAAAGACGTTCTAAACAGAAAAGGATTTTGGTGAGCCGACCAAGATATAGGTCTCTAATCTAAAAAATAAAAATATACTGGGTCTATACCTTTGGCATGAAATATAAAGACTCTGAAACATTTACTGAACCAGTCTAGGGACTAGTCATAGATGCCAGAAAGGAATGTGCAGATCTGCAAAGTAAAGAGGTTATGAAAGAAAATGAAACATTTGACCTACTGTGAAACAACACTTACCTTTTTGTAATACTGCTACAAAGTCAAAGTCAAAGTAAACTTTATTGTCATTTAGAACTACACATGTGCAGCCTAAAGGAAATTTTGTGAATCAGCTCAATTCTTGAGATTACAAAGGAAAGCGAAACAACACATACAAGTAGACGAATAAACATAACTAACAAATACAATACTACTCCCAATACACACCAGAAAGAGCAGAGACATTTACTAACACTCATATATGAAAAGAATACCCTCCCCTGAGTTAAATTAACTACCATATTTAAAGTAATACAAAACATACTACAGATTGAAGTGCCTTTGTTATTTGTCTAATATTGCACTTGAGTGAGTTAAATAATACTGACTATGGATATAATAAATAAATATCATACTTACTTGGAATATATGTAAGTATGTTTTGCACAAATAAATAAAAATTGACTTATGTGTCCAGACTCCTGGGAGTAGTGCCCAAGTTTAGTCACTGTAAGGTAAAAACTGTTACCAAATCTTGTAGTCCTGCAGCGGATGCTGTGATATCTCCTGCCGGATGCCAGATGCTTAAACAGTCTATGCACAGGATGCATGTTGTCTTGTATTATTTTGGTGGCCTTTCGGATGCTTCTTGCAGAATAAAAATGTTGTATCAATGGAAGACTGGAACCTGTTACCTTCTCTGCAACCCTCATCACTCTTTGTAGCGCCTTCCTTTCTGTAACTCTGCAGTTATAGACAACAACATTTGCTGGTTTAAAATTTTATTGGTGTATAATATTTTTGAAAATGATTTATCTTAGCAGTAACTACAGAGACTTGCTTTAGTCTTGTTAGCAATAATAAACAACAAATCAAAAAAATGAGCCTCGTTAGTAATAATAAACAACAAATCAAAAATTTTGCCCCCATGTATGCCAGTCTATTCATGGGAATGTTTGAATCTGAATATATTTATAAGAATGAATTTTTTGATGTTTGTCCTTAAATATTACAGATTTATTGACAATCTAATCTTTTTATGTCAAGGTGGAATAGATTAAGTACCAGTATTTATAGAGAATTTAAACTAAAATAGATTTGATATCAAATTTGATGGCTTACAGTATGGACATACAGTCATTTTTCTAGAAATAGTGTTACAAGGGAAATTGGATGGTTCCATAGGAATGGGTATCGAAAATTTAATGAAATTAATCAATTTCTGGAGAGTAATAGCTGTCATCCTCCCCATGTTTTGAGGTCACTTCCTTTTGGAGAATTTCTGTGAATTTCGCATTTATGTAATGACCAAGAGGCTATGAGGAAGGAAATATTACTTACAACTGACATGTTTCTTAATAGAGGTTATGAAGAGACTACAGTTAGGGCAGCATTACATAGAATTTGAGCTGATAACCAGAATAGTAACACACATAAAGTCGACATGGTAAGTTATAAGCATCAAAAGAATATTAAGGATAGGTTTTTTTGTAGCCACCACTTATAATATTCTAAGTACTGAGATAGAGAAGATGATATTATATTATTGGGATTTTGTGCGTAAATATAAAGATTTACAAGATGTGGCTACTAAAAGACCAATATTTTCATATAAAAGAGTCCGGAATAGCCAAGATATCGTGGTTCACATTAAGCTTAAAAGACCTACTGATGTTTTAAGACATCATGTTATTAATTCTGGTACTTTTCCTTGTACTAGATGTATTACTTGTCCATACATAGCTAATACATTCAATATGATTAATGGTATACTTTTTAGACCCACTGGGAAATATAGTTGTGCCACAGAATGTGTAGTATATGTAATAAAATGAGACTGTGGTTTATTTTATGTGGGAGAAACCAAAAAAGCCTTTAAATCCAGATTGCAAGAACATACTAGGGACATTAAATCAGGCAAACGTGAAAGTTCTTTAGCCTAACATTTTAAATGTTTTCATAATGGCAATCTAGAGGGTTTAAAGGCTACTGTTTTGGAGAAATAAAATGTGAACAGGATAGCAATGATATAAAAAGAAAATTGCTTCATAAGAAAGCTTTATTTTATATTGAAGTACTCAACTTAATACTGAATGTTGTTGGAAATATTTTGTTTAATTATATTTAATTCTATACTTATTTAATTGTATAATTGATGTTTTAGGGAGGATCTCTTTGTATATAAAGGGTGTGATTTTTATTGTATTTTACTCCTGTAAGGCTTTTTTTTAAGCCAATGCGCTACAGACTGTGACTGTTCTATTAAAGGTGGAATTTCTGGCTAACCTGTTGTACATTTTAGTCTCATTAGAGTTTATATGCTGCTTTTTTGGCAAACAGGGGGTTTAGAAATTGATACTGCACACATATTTTAGGGGACTATTTTTATAATTTGCATAGTTTGCAAGTGCCAGCTGTGCAAAAGATAACGCATTCACCTTTAGTGCCGAAGGCTGTGGGTTCTATTCTCACACCAGGTAGATGGATAGAGCTTGCAGTGTAGTATAAAGTGGGTACTGCACTCCTAAGTATATCCCCTTTTGGATTCATAGGTTCATAGGTTCATAGGTTCATACTAGGCTATCTGCCCAAGGGCATTTATAAGCCTAGCCCATAGTTATTTGGCTTTCGCCACCCCTTTAGTTTGAATAAAACTATGCCTATTATTTTGCTGTGCCTCTGTCAAGCAGTGACACTGAAGTAATCCCTGGGGTATATCTGCGATCCCCCATCCATTGGTCAAGATTCCTCTTGAACAAGGCCAGCGAGGTGCTCTGCCTCACATGTACTGGGATTTTGTTCCACAGCATAGGGAGTCTCTGGGTGATGAATCTGTCCCTCCAGCACGTTCTATTAATAACCGTGTCAAGGTTTAAGTCTCCCACCCTTGTGGTTCTGAGGGATCTAGATTTTTTGAGGTGAAGCGTATTCATCAAATCAGGGTTTGACATGGCCTTATATGTCAGGCACAGGTCACCTCTGAGCAAGCGGTATGAGACTGAATAGAGCTGGAGTTCTTTCAGTCGGGCAGCATAAGACATATCTTTGAGACCCTTTATGCTTTTGGTGAGGAACTTTTGGGGCCTTTCCAGCTGCTGAAGGTGTCGGGTCAGATACATTCGAATGGGGCATTGTACTCAATCATAGGTCTAATGAGTGATGAGTACAGGGGACGATGACCTCCCTTGATCTAGATGTGAATCCCTTCATGATCAGGTGGGCAATGTAGAAGGTTTTCCTAACTACTTTAGCAACATGAGTGTCAAACGAAGGCTACTGTCAACCTGGGTCCCCAGATCCCTGATGACTTCTTCTGTGCTCAGTGGATTGCCACCTATATGGTAGCTAGGGGTAACCTTGTTTTTCCCGAAGGGTATGACTATGCATTTCTTGGCATTTAACTTTAGGCCATGGCTCTGGCACCAGTTATCCGTTTCTGTGAGGCCCTTCTGAAGGATATCTGTGTCAGATGTGTTTTCGACTATGGCCAGTTTGCAGTCATCTGCAAACTTTGTCAGCCATAACCCTCCTGTGTTTGCTTGTACTTCAGAAAAGTAGATGCCGAACAAGAGTGGACCCAGGACTGAGCCCTGTGGGACACCACTTGTGACAGGCTTTGAGTCTGACATGGCTCCAGCAACTCTGACCCTGTGGGTTCTGTCACTTAGCCAGTTTGCAACCCATCTTGTGATGTATGGGTTTACATTCAAGCTGATGAGTTTTTCGATGATACCTGAGTGGGGTATTGTGTCGAAGGCCTTTGCCAGGTCAAGGTAGGCTGTATGAACTGCCTTTCCCTCATCAATGGCCTTGGTGACTGTCTTGAAAAAGTCAACCAAGTTTAAAAGGCATGATCTGCCTTTGACAAAGCCAAACTGGGTTGGATCCAAAGTCTGCAAGTTCCCTATGTCTTTATTTATGAGTTCCATTATGATCCTCTCCATGGCTTTGCAGATAAGGCTTGTCAAGCTAATGGGACGGTAATTTCCAGGGTCGGTGGAGGCACCGCCCTTGTGAAGTGGGACCACAGTCGCCATGCGCCACTCCTTGGGTACGTATCCTGAGGTGAGGCTAAGATTATACAGCTGTCCTAACTGCGGGTTTAATTCCTCATTGAGTTCGTGGAGCACACAGCCGGGGACACCATCCGGTCCCATGGATGCTGTGTTTTTTGCTTTGGAGAGCGCAGTTCCCACCTGGGCGTTGGAGATGTTTGGGGGCTACAATCCTCTGGTATAGATATCTCTCCTTTGGGGGGGGAGAAGTTTGCACTGAACCTGTCAGCCAGTATGTTGGCAATGTATGTAGGTTCAGTAATCTTCACATCATTTTGAACTAATTCTGAGCATATCTGGGAGTTTCCTCCTAGGTTTCTAACATAGCTAAAGAAGGCCTTATGATTGTCTTTTGAGTCCTTGGCTATTTTTCTCTCAAAATTTGCCTTGGATGATTTTATGAGAGCTCTTAGTTTTTTACTTATAATGATCAAAGGTGTCTTACCTTTCAAGGATTTTGCTCTATCTTGTAGTAGCTTCCTCCTTTTGTTGTAGAGCTTGTTTATGGCTGGGGTCCACCAGACTGGACGCTTGCCTTTGGTACAAAGAGTCTTAGTTTTGTTTGGGATTGCCTGATCCATGCAGTCCTGTAGGTGCTGGTAGAAGGCATTTGTAAGTGATTCAGCGGTTTGAGTAATGTTTACCACTGGCTCAGGGGCCTTAATGGAGACCACACTAGTTTTTAGAAGTGTGAAGTCGGCTTTTGAGAAGTTTTTCACTGTGGTCTTTTTTATTTCAGGTGGGGGCGGGATGAGGACCTCCAGCAAGATTAGTTTATGATCTGATCTCACCAGTGAGGGGTATACTTCCAGTGTTGAACATTGTGATCCCATGTTCGTGATGATGAGATCAAGTATGTTTTCTCCTCTTGTGGGGATGGTGACTAGTTGTTCCATGGCATTTGAGTTTATGAACTCCAGGAACCTTTGGGCTAGAGTGTTTGGGCTTGAGTAGTGTTCCCAGTCTATATTAGGGTAGTTGAAGTCACCTAGTATGATGGTGTTTGGAGATACATTTATCCCCTCCATTGTTTTCAGGAAGGCCATGTGAGGTTCCTGAGTTTGAGAGGGTGGCCTGTAACATGCTACAAATTGCAGAGCAGTCTTGCCTATGGTTAATTGCACCTGGATGGTCTCCGATGCATCGTGCATTGCCACCAACCTTGAGGTGTGGGTGTCCTTTATGAATATGGACATCCCCCTCCTTTCTTGGTGTTGTCCGGATTTTGGGGCCGGAACGCATGATATGAGGTGAAACCTGATAGTGCTGGGGTGCTCTCAGGAGCCTTGAACCAGGTTTCAGTCACAGCACAGACATCGATGTTCTCCATACTGAGAAGGGCCTCGAGTGCGTGCATCTTGAGATTGAGACTTCTGGCATTGAGCAGCATTACCCTTAGTTTTTACTTTTTGTGTTCTAGGGTGGTAGGTTTAGAATTTGAGCCTTGCCTAAAAAGGCACTATGGGGTGGCAAGAGCCTTTGCCAATATCCGAAAGCCTAGGGGTGACAGGTGCAAGCCGTCCCTTGCGAAGCAGCGTGGCTTGTCCAGCATGTCATCCCAGGCAGACAGAGATTGGATCCCCTTTGAATGACACCAGAATTTAAGCCAATTATTAAAGCTGATCATCTTATCACTGTATTGTGGCATCATTCTAGGTGAAGGTAGGATACTGCTCAAGGTCAGGGTCATACCTGCCTGGGCTACATAATCAGAGAGCTCCTCAATGTCTCTTTTCATGTAGTCCAAGGAGGTACGTCTCAGGTCGTTGACACCAGCGTGGACAATGACTGAGTCATACTTGTACCTGCTGTTGAGAGACCTGAGTGCTTGTGTTATGTGGCGGCTTCTAGCGCCCGACAGGCAGCTTACTGTGACCTTCTCCTTACTCAGTCTGGTGAGCGGGACGTCAGTGTGTCTGACTATGGAGTCACCTATGACAAGTATGTTTGGTGTTGTATTTAGCCTTAAGGGCAGTGACTGCTTTGCACACTGATTTTGTTGTTTATGTGTTGTTTGTGTGGTGTATTGAGTTTGCAGTTGCTTGGGTGTCTGCTTTGGAGGCCTCTGCTGTTTAGGTAAATTCTTACTCAGAGCCTCCGAGTATGTCTTAGTGTGTTTATGTGTTTGATTCAGTGGTGTGGTTGAGTTATGTGAGAATGGTATTGTGGTGTGTGTAGTTGCCTTCTCCTCCTGCCTGGTCTTGCCAGTCCTGAGTTGAGAGAGCTCAGCCTCCAGTCTGGCTAAATAGCTGCATCTCTCACAAGTGTTAGTGTTACGTGGGAGGAGGAGAGGGTTGTCCGTGTACATGAGGCAATTGTAACATTGTCTCAGAATTCCCAGATTCACCAACTGGGCAGGAGAGGACGCCAGCATCTGACCCTTTGACATGCTAGAAAGAATTATGAGTTGGTATGAGACAGAAAAGTAGTGGGCTTAGCAGGGACGTGGGCACTCCTGGGGGTTTTGCTAGTGAGAGATTTGTATAATATAGGAGTGCTTGACCTGCAAAGAGAATGCTTATAAGACAAGGGATATGCTTATAAGACAAGTGCTGAGCTTTTTGAGAAGAAAAAGCTATTTGGAACAAGTGCTGCACTTTTTAGTGTAGGTGTAAACTGTTTAGGTTCCTAACAGAGCAGTTCTAAGGGAAAAATTGAAGAACAGACTTTCTGGAGCCAGAAGGAGTTTAACCTTGTTTAACCGGCGCTGCCCGATGCTGCTCTAGTGGCAACTCCGCGCTAAATCGCGCTAAAGCACGTTAGAGCGTGCTTGATAGCAGGGGCTGGAAAGAAGCAGGAATAGACCCAAAAGGGAAAATAAAACTACAGTTTCAAGTCAGTAACCACCTCTACGGGGGGCAGGGAAGCTGCTCAATGTTAGTCACTGCCACTGATCAACAGAGAGACCCTCCTTCAGCCCAAGCAAAAATGGCCTCACAGAAACTTTCAAACAGTTCAGGAACAGCAAGCCTGTAACTGAACTTTTTTAACTCTCAGAAAAGTGGGAAAAAAGCAAGATTTTTTTGTTTTTGTTTTTTGCAGAGATAGCAGAGGTTCACAAGTAATATCAAGTTATAACAGTGCAGTAAATGACCCCACACAAGAGTGCTAGGTCAAGGACAGAAAATATGCAAGTTTTAAGAAAAAAACGATTTAAAATTAAGTGCAAACAGGAAATTCAGCAAACAGCTTTTGGTTGTGCTCTAAATACAGCTACTAATACAGAAATCAAGTTTAACAAGCCAGAAAATGCTCAAGCTAGGCAGCTATGCAGAAAAACTTAGCAAATAAACAGAGAAAAAATACTTAAAATCTCAAAAGTGGCTCCGTTAAACCAAGATGTCTTCTGCTTGAGGTGGTTGCAGCTCAGGTAGATGTAAAAGATTCCAAGGAACCTATCAAAAAGTGTAGGGGAAATTCCCTGATGGCCAAATTTGCAAGCACATTTTAAATACAGACAATTCACATAGTTTCAAATTTTTAATTTTATGCATTGTATATAAACCAATACGTAGAGGAAGTTTAAAACCCTTAACTGAGCTACAAGAAATGAAATGGGTTTTGCATTTCAGTGCATATACTGCACATGGTCTTAATGAATCCTTTACTTTAAGACTAATGCTTCATGATTTACAACTACAGGTGCACTAATCATATGCTTTTACTTAAATACTGCAGTTCTAATACAGAATATCAATAGCCTGAGGAAGCCTTAAGGTGAAAGTTTTTTTTTTACTAGCAATGTAACTTTTGGCTACTACTACTGAAGAGTTATTTTAATTCCTTGTATTCAGTTTTTACTTTGAAAAAGAGTGATTTCAACATTTTAGTATTAAAGCTGTTTTTAACTTTAGCTGTGGTTCCAGTTTTTCTCCTTTATGCATTATTCCAAATGTCCCCTAATAGTATGAATACCACCTTGGGTCTCCCCTGAAAAGTGCCCCCTAGCCTAGTGGGACTAAACTGGACAACAAAGGACAGATAAAAAATGAATAAACTACTCTTTTATATGTTTTATTTCATATGACCTTCCTGTATTACTATTTCATACTTCAATACATTTGTCTTTTAGCATATAGAACCAAGGAAATTCTCCATAGTGCTCTTTAGGGTGCTGTTCATAAACGTTGGTGAAACATGGAGCAGGATTGGTGTACAGTTGGAACAGCCACAAAGGTATCTCACCAGAAGAATTCAGGACATGAATACCCTATCCTACACTGACTGCCTAAAGACTCTCTCTGTATTCGGTCTCCTACAGGCTGCTGAGATGGAATCTTTGCCTGCCTTACAGGGTTTCCACAGATTCAGCTCTGATGGATCTGTCACATATGTGCAAAACAAACAGCACCAGAAACACTAGATCCAGGTATCTGAACTTCACTTGTGACATAAACAGAACATGTTGTAGAGACAGATATGTGTTAAAAAGGATCCCCACACTATTGAAGAGACCCCCCCCCATCTATGTAAAACAGAGTTTGTCATTGACCCTATTCAAACAAAACCTTGACAACTAGATGAGAAATTATAACTTTTCCCCTGGTCTGTCCCCCATGTTTCTTATAGACAGAGGTCATCAACAAAAGTATTATCCTAACACCCCCCACAAATCCTTAGATTCCTCCCTAGTAACATGCCCCCCCCCCCCATATAGATGCCTATGATACTTGGGACCCAAATGGTTTGGAGTAAGCAGCTAGGCTTGTAAGGGCCCTTAGTGGGCATTAGCTTAGTACCAGCCTATAAACCTATGAAGCTATACAGTATATCTGTGTACCAAACCCTGTAGTGATTCACATGGAGTTGTACACAATAGGGCAGGACCTTGTAGGTGGTCTTGCTCCATTGTGTAAGCATTGTTCTGCAGTTACAGTGTACATATGTAAATGATCTCTTCTTAGCAATTGTATGCAGTTCACCAGAGCAACACCATTGGAGTGCTGGCTTGTCCCAAAGGGGTAACCTTTTGGATAGCAGCTGTGTGCAGTACCATGACATTGCATGCTGCTGTGAAACAATCCCTCTTTTCTGATAATGTCTTCCTAAGCATACAGAGCTCAACAATGTATTAACACTGTAAGTAAAAAAAAAGACAACTGAGCACCTCTGTTGTATGGTAAGAACTTACCTACCAGCAATAGAGTTCATTGTGATGCAAATAAACCTGTTACCTTAAGTGGGCATGCCCACCCTTCACAGTGATGTTGGCAAACTGGTGCCAATTGGAGCTAGCACAGTACCATATCCCCTCATTACCATATTATGATAATAAGCCTAGCTCTGCTAGTATTCCTAATAACTGTGATACCTTTATGAATCTCAATCAGGCATGATGGTGGAACACAGTACAGCAGGGACATCTATGTCCAAAAGTATACATTGCATAATTTTGTTCATCAATGTCCTCTACTGTACTGTGCTGCACTGTTATGCAACACAGCGTTTGGACACTAAATGGGAGCAGGAACGAACTGGACATCACAAGTCATTGTACTTCACTGTGTACAATGTGCTGTTGTACAAAACCAGAAAGAATCTTAGGACATTCATACACCAAATGTTTGAATCATGATCTTCTAAGATGGAGTACAATACATACTGTGTGGATTTTTTGTACATCATACAAACTTTGCCTTATAAATACCAGGACCTGACTCTCATGTGCAAAAATATCAGCTAAATACACTCTATGATTATGCCAGTGGAAGCTCTACGATGTGTTTTTCTCTACAGCTGAAATGAAAGATGGTTGCAGAAATCCATGGTCCTGAAGTAAATGATAAAGTTAACCAAGTTAAGCAGAATCATTTATGACAGATGATTTTTTTTAGGAACCAGGTTAACTTCTGTTTTTCTTTTTTTCAAATTACTGTAAATACAAATAGTGTGATTCCATTGTGATTTTAGAAGACCCAAGCTTTAGGACTTCTCTTTTACAAATAACGTCCATGCCTGTTAGAATTGTAAATGCAATGAAAAATGAGTTGGAGTTCTCCTAAAGTAAAAGGAAATAAGTTACTTGTCCTGTATCTTTCAAAATAAACGTTCTCTTTGACAGCTACACTTACTATGTAAAATTCTGTCTTTAGTTACTTACATCATCAAAATGCATCCTGGTATAACCTGACCATTTCCGTAAACATGTTTTATATGTAAGAATCATTCCCTGCTGTTTATGTTAACACCATAGCAATTTCTGAAAGCATTCTCTTTCCTATATACTGCTACTGGAGTTTGCAGTATTCTTGAAGATAAACCTTTTTTTCTGAGGACATTTTTTTTCATTACTCTTGTCTAATTTAAAATTGTAAAGTAATAATCTGAAGCCCCAAACCACTGTATAGGTGATTACTGCTGACAGTACTGAATAAATTATTAAGTTTGAGAAACCAAGAAAGAAATAGAAAGTGTCATTAACACATGTTTAAAGAACGGCACTCGTGGGACTGCCATGCTAGAAGGTCATGACTTAAGGTGTTATGTATTTAATGAGTATGCTTCTAGAAATGCTGCAATCAAAATAGGAAGGCAAAGATAGAAAGTATTTTACAAGTGTTTCAACAGCTGGATTGTTGCCTGTATGACACCGTTGTTAGATAAAAATAGCAATTGAAAGAGAACTTGGGAACACTGGAAAAATGGAACAAACAGTTGCATAGCAGGTGACAACATGATAAAGAACTATGTTTGCGGGATGAAAAAGTTCTTAAGCAGATTTCAGAGCTGAAAATAAAGCTAAAAGAAACAGAAAAGAGCAAATATCAAGAAATAAATTATGAACAATAGAAATCCCAATGGAAAATAGAGTATGAATACCATGAGTGGAACAGCACAACAATTAACTGTAAGAATAGTAGCACCTAATAATGTAACTAGTACGAGGTTCCAAGGAAAATACCTGATACAGCCCACATATAAAAGCAAAGAAGGGAAAATATGTGCAGAGTAGGGGGAATTCAGTAAAGACTACATGAACTTATTTGCCATGCAGGCATAGTGGCAAGGTGTTTACACAGAAGTAAGCAGATGTGCAATCCAGTAAATGGAGCCGAGGGGCATGCATGAACGTGTAAACATGGAAGTGTCTGTTGGCGTGCAAATCACTTCATAAGCAAGTGAAATGCATGCAAATGAGGCAAGTAGAGTGATACAACAAGCAGATAGGCAGACGTGCAGACCGTGTTGGTGAGAGTAATGTACATGGAACAATTCTGTGTACAGGATGTAAAAATGACACCAGGGCCTGTACAAGTGTACTGACAGTGGCAGAAATAGCATAGAGGACACAGATATGTGCAGAACTAACCACCATGTGTCCAAAACTGTATGGAAAATAATGTAAACTAATTTTATTTTTTTAATACTCTGGGTATGTTTGTGTTGCATGCCACATTGTGCAAACATGCCTTTATGAAAAAAAAACATATAAAAAGATTGTACAAACCAGAATTTGTGAGTATGTAACAGTAATGTATTCTAGGACCCTGTGTGGAGTATGTACAATGCTAGATGGTTGTGGTTGCTAATGAGGCAGGGCCTGAAACTGTGCAATTTCCAGGTACTGTGCACAGATCTGTATGCAAATGAGCTAAGGTTACTGAGTAGCACAAATGAATATCTGTGTCCGCAGATCACATCTGTGTAGGCAGAGAACCGTGTTGGTGTCCACAGAATAGGTAGCTGACATCAAAAGGGGATGTGTCTGTGACGATTGGGGAGAGATGGGCGAAAGCTGCCAGCCTAGTCAAATAGAATTTGATATACAATTCTGGCATTTGTAAATAAATGTAAAATACAGGCATGTTTTCTTGAATGCAAACAAACACTGTGAAATGTGGAACTGCAAAATATCTGACAACATTGCACTCTACTGGCCCAGTGAAGCATGTTGTGACCCTTTCATATTAGAATTCGGCTCCAGGGTGGCTGGATGAAGGTTTCATGCCCATTGTTTTAAGGCTAAAGTTTATGACCAGAATTTAGATGTGGAAGGTGCTTTATTGCTCTAGTTTCTGCTAGAATGTATATGTGAAATGCCTTGTATTGTTGTAAGTTTCTGAGTAGGTGTTAGATTGCTAAATAATGCAGTTTGTGGCCTGAGAACTCAGACCAGGTGTTAAGATGATGCAATATGAATACTGGGAAAACCTAAGTGTCAAAAATGATCTAATTTGGGAAGGGCCTTAGAGACATGTTTTTTAGTAATGTTTAAATACTATTTCTCACAAGAGACTAGGAAGCATTTTGATCTTGGATATCCAACTTACCAGCACTCTGCCTTGTGCTCACATGTAAGTTTTAGCACTGTGATTTCTTGCAGGAATAGTTAAAGCTAGTAAAGATTAATTAGGTATTTTTCTTTGACATCAGACCTGTCCTACTTTATTATTTTAAGTTTCTGTGTGATCTCTGAACTCTTAGATATCTCTGTGGTGTAGTAGCTTTGTCTTGTGTTTTAATTATTTATTATTAAATATTTTTAAAACCTTCTACCTGTGGCTGATTTGTGTAGAGATAAGCTCTAGAGTACATTGCATATTTATAGCGGTTATTGTAATAGGCCACTCTAAAGTAAGCCTTGACTGTTAGTTGTACTACCATTGGATATTAATATTGCACAGTAATAATTGGACACCCTTTTAAGGGCCTTTTAGTAGCTGATATTATTAACTGGGTGGTGGCAGTAATTACTACCGCATAGTCTGGGTAAAGGGGCACAGCTGGAGTATCTGTGTCAGCCTTTCCCAGGAGTGTCTGTGAAGTTGTATAAATACTTATCTCAAAGTATGTGTGTGTGTGTGTGTGTGTGTGTGTGTGTGTGTGTGTGTGTGTGTGTGTGTGTGTGTGTGTGTGTGTGTGTGTTGTGTCAGCTACTTGGCAGGGACACAAAGCACTGGTTGGACAGAGAGGGTACTGGAGGTTTTAGCTTGCCCAGTTAGGCTGAGACCTGGACCCTATAGCTGTGCCAGTGGGGAGTCTTATTAGGGACCTAGTAAGCAAGGGAGCAACCAGCCCCAGACTGACTGTGATCTCTGTGTGCAATTAAGGGAAATTGTACTTTACTGTGTGTATTAGTTATCCTTTTCTCTTCTATGAGACAACCTCCCTGGTGTTAGTGGTGAGGATTGAGGCTCCTTGATTGCTGGGCCAGGGCATGGTTGTCACAGTGTCTGCAAACATTTAAGCTCATTGGAGCTCAGCGGCACCTGTTTGTGCGGCACATCACTGAGCTGAAGAGGGGGGCATGTACACTGACTGCTAAGCTATGTTTACCTCTGAGGTGCCTGTTTTATTGTGTTTGCGGATGCTTGGGTGGCATGCCACCGTGCTGAGTGTGACCTTCCATGAGGGTGTGTCTACTGATTGCTAAGCTGTGTTTATCATTGCGGCACAAATTTGCATGGCACACCTCAGTGCTCAGCAAGGAAGGCTGTCAAAAAATTAGCTGAGAAAACCAATGATATATTAATTACAGATGAACCCTGCTTCACTTAAACTAGGGTGATTAAACCCCTTAATGATGTACTTGGCAGGAGGAATGCATCATAGGTTGCCAACCACACAGGCTACAGCTACAGCAGAGCACTATAAAGGTTGCATACACCCTACAATCTGATTTTTCCCCTATACTCTGCACGACTGGAGTACAGACTTGGGAATTTTAACTGAGAGAATGCTAGGAGCTGCCACAGGTCTGCTACATATGTATGTGCTAGATGCTGAGGTCAATGCAGCTGCTGCTGATGGCGACCATAGGCCTAGAATGAGAAGGAGAAGAGTATTCAGGCCCAGGGTAACCTACCAGGAGCTACATGAGCTGGATATTGTAGAGTGCTACAGGGTGGACAGGGACATACTATAAGAACTCACTGAGCTCTGCCGACCTCAACTCAGATCTAGAGACAACAGAGGGGAACTCATCCCAGTGGAAACAAAGGTATGTGTAGTCCTTAGGATACTAGCTACAGGTACTTTCCAAAGACAGACTGGGGACATGATGGGGGTCTCACAGGCATCTACTTCCAGGGTACTCCACCAGTTCCTGGATGCCATGCTACCACATGCCAATGAGCACATTTATTTTCCCCACACCCCTGAGGAGAGGGCCAGCATTATGCAACTCTTCTACCATGTAACACAGTACCCTGAGGTACTGTGTGCCATATATTGAATTCATGTACACATCAAGGCACCACCCAGTGAAGAGGGTAGAATGTACATCAACTGCAAGGGGTACCTCTCCATCAACTGCCAGGTCATGTGCAATGCCCAGAGCATTTTCATGAATGTGTGCACTGACAGCCCAAGCTGGCATGCATCACAGTTGTGCCAGATGTTTGCTAGGGGGGACATCCCACATGGGCATTTACTTGGGGATGCTGGCTACGCACTGGAACTGAGGATAATGACACCCATCAGAAATGCACACGCACACACACTGAAGAACTCCATAATGAGGCACACACACAAATTAGGAGCATCACAGAGCATGTGTTTGGGCTGTTGAAGTCACGGTTCTGGTGCCTCGATATATCTGGTGGAGCCCTGCAGTACTCTCCAGCCACATGTGCACAGCTGTTCATGGTGATCCTGCAGAAACAGCTGCAGCAGGATCAGCACAGGGAAGGGATACACAGCCCCCCACCAGTGCCTAGGTCACCACAGCCACACCCACGGGGGACTCAGAGGATGAACCCCCTGACGCTGTCCCTGTAGACAGACATAGGCATGCTCAATATGCCCTGGTCTTGGCCAAGAGACAATGCATAGCACATGCACTGACAACCTAGTGCCCTAGGGATGACACCTTACTCTGACTTGCATACATATTAGTAAAAATGATGCCAGCTAGACCACACAACCTCTACCTCACCATGTATTGGCTGTGGACTGCGTGCATCAGGCAGAGTTAGCCCTGAACTACAGGTCTGTCAACTGCTGCATTTACAAGGTAAGTCAGGCTCCTGCACACTACTTGTAAGGGGTACTACAATGTAGTAGCATATGTATGGATCTGCTGCATGTATGCAAGGGAATATAGTGGGCTATATATATAGTGTGTTACTGGGCTACTTGCAGAGATCTATAGTGGGGTACTGGACTACTTGCACAGGATCTAACAGCCACTTGGGACAACAGGTACTGTGTTCACTAGTATGTGCCCCATAATATCCACTAGGCCAAATGACTGAAAACTCCACAACATTATTCCAGAGAGATGCCAAATAGTGGGGTCACAGGACAGTCACACCACTGTCTATGCCAGCAGAGCATAGGCTGGTTGTCCCCTACCCCAAACATACCAGTTCCCCCATACAATGTCTGTAACAGTAAGTCTGCAATGACATACCAACAGACCAGACAATTCCTGTATGTTGTTGATAGTGTCAGGAATGAAACCCTTCTGTCTGGTGGCTGCTGTGGCTGACTGTGCCAGGGACAGTAGCATGGGTGATGGTGCTGACGGTTTGAATCTGGCAACATCCAACATCTTTTGTATGTTAGGTACTCATATGGTGGTATTCCCACAGACTGTCATAACCCCTCAATCTATTACTGCAAGAAAGCTGGCTAAAGCCAGAGTGAATGGGGGCACAAAGAGCCATACCTACAGACAGACATTATTCATGCTCTGAGTAACCTAGCAGGTGGCTATTGTAACAGCAGGCTGCAACACATCAGATTAGCTGCAGGATGTAAAAGTCATCAATTAAATGTGTCAGTAGTTACAACAAGTCAGTGGCTGCTGTTTACAGTATAGTACTGGAAAACTACTAATGTATGAGCAACAGAGCAGGCATATGGGGTGAAATGCTGGACATTCTGCAAAAACATGTACAGGGAGAGGTATGCAGACTGTCACACTGTGTGTGGTGTTAGATCATGTACCTTGGTCACATCATACCTCTCAACCTCTTAGAGCAGGAAATCTGCCAAAGCCATGAATAAAAGTGGGACCAAGGCCCACAACTATGGACAAGTTTTAAATAGTTGTTCTACAAACGTAGAATGTGGATATAATAACAGGTCTTGTATTAGCATGAATCTCCTGATGTGTATGGAGTCTGAATCTCAAATGTCTGTCATTAATTATTGACTTCAATCTTTACTGATTTGCCACTAATTTGCCAGAAAACCACAATGTTATCTGAAATGGACCAAAAATATGAGGCAAACGTCTGGACAGTTTGTGAAGCTCTGTACAGTTGTGAGGTATGAGTCACATATTAAGGTCAGCAAATAGCCAGGGAATGTCTTGGACAATATCAGGGAAGTGCTACCAGAATGATACCGCAGTACGAGGGCAAAATGATTAACTTCAACAATTGGCTAAGCTTCTGGTGTCATTCAAAGGGGATCCAGTATCTGTCTGCTTGGGATGACATGGTCGACAGACCACGATGCTTTGCCACAGATGGCCTGCACATGTCGCCCCTGGGATTTTGGATACTGGCTAAGGCTCTTGCTGCCCCTATAATGCCTTCTTTAGGCAAGGTTCAGAAAACAAATTCACCACCGTAACAGGAACAGGCAAGCAAAAACTGAGGGTAATGCTACTCAATGCTAGAAGTCTAAATCTCAAAATGCACTCACTCAAGGCACTCCTTAAAATGGAGAACATCAATATCTGTGCAGTGACTGAGCCCTGGTTCAAGGCTCCAGAGAGCACCCCTGCACTACCAGGCTATAACTCATACCACACGTTTCGGCCATGTAACCTGGACCGAAACACCAAAGGCGGAGGTGTGTTCCATAATCATTAAGGATATCCACACTTCCAGGCTAGTTGCTCAGCATAATGCATCCAAGGTTATCCAAGTGCAACTGACTCTGGGCAAAACTGCAATCCAAATGGTAGCTTGCTACCGATCCCCCACCATGCCCCAGGATTCCCACTCCTCTTTTCTTGATGTACTGGAAAATATTAGGGTTCAACCAAACACCCTAATAATGGGCGACTTCAACTACCCCACCATTAACTGGGAAAACTACTCGTGTACCAACTCCTTAGCTCAACGCTTTCTGGAACTCATAAACTCCAATGCCCTGGATCAACTTATCCACACCCCCACCAGGGGCAGCAATATCCTAGACCTAGTCATTACCAACATGAGTGACCAGTGTTCCACACCTGAAGTCAACTCCTCGTTGGTCCGATCCAACCATAAGCTAATCACCATTGATATCCACATCCCGCCCCCACCCCCCATTAAGGAAACCACAGTAAAAAATTTCTCCAAAGCCAACTTCATGCTTCTTAAGACAGAAGTGGTGAACTTCATGACACCCATGCAGATGGACAATGCAGTTACAGCTGCTGAATCCTACACAAATGCACTCTATAAGCACTTACACGAGTGCATGGATCGTGCTATCCCAAACAGAACCAAGACGCTATCCTCCAAAAAAAGGAAGCCAATCTGGTGGTCCTCTGCCATAAACAAACTGTACAACAGAAGGAAGAAAGTGTTGCAAAAGAGAGTAAAATCCCATGAGTGGAGGAGCTCCCTGATAAGCCTCAGTAAGAAGCTGAGATCCCTTATAAGATCCTCCAAAGCTAGCTATGAAAACAAAGTCACCACTAATTCTAAGGACAACCACAAAGCATTCTATAGCTATGTCAAGAATCTCGATGGCAACACTCAAATCTGCTCTGAGTTACAGCACAATGGCACGAAAATTACAGAACCAACTGATATTGCCAGCATCCTGGCAGATAGGTTCAATACTAACTTTACCCCCCCCCCCCACCCCCTAAAGGGCCCATATCTATGCAGGAAGAATGCATAATCACAACTATGAAGGTAAAAGCTGCACTCTCTAAAGCCAAAAACACAGCATCATGGGAACGGACAACATCCCAGGCTGTTTTACACGAACTTCAGAATGAACTGGCTCCCCACTTAAGCACCATGTTCAATAATAGCCTCGCATCAGGCTTTGTGCCCACTGAATGGCACACAGCAACAGTTATCCCACTCCACAAAGGGGGAGCCACCACTGATCCTGGGAACTATCGACCTATTAGCCCAACGAGCCTGGTCTGCAAGGCCATGGAACGTATCATCATGGAACTCATAAACAAAGACATTGGTAACCTGCAAACTCTGGATCCCACCCAGTTTGGGTTTGTGAGATCATGCCTCCTGAACCTGATTGACTTCTTTGAGGTAGTCACCAAAGCCATATATGAGGGTAAGGCAGTTTCACACAGCCTATCTTGACCTTGCCAAGGCTTTCGACACCATGCCCCATTCTGGAATTATAGCTAAACTCACTAAACTAGGTATTAATCCCTACATCACAAGATGGGTTGCCAACTGGCTCACTGACAGAACCCACACTATAAAAGTTGCAGACTCCAAATCTGACCTCAATGCAGTGACAAGTGGAGTACCACAGGGTTCCATCCTGGGATCTCTCCTGTTTGGTATCTACTTCTCTGAAGTACAGGCTAACACAGAAGGCCTCTGGCTAACGAAGTTCACAGATGGCTGCAAACTAGGAGCCATAGTCAAGTCCCCAAATGATGTGGACATCCTGCAGAAGGGCCTCGCTGAGACAGATGCCTGGTGTCAGAGCCATGGCCTCAAGCTCAGTGACAAAAAGTGCAGTGTCATCCCCTTTGGTAAAAACTCTGTACCCATGAGCTACCACATAGGCAGCAATCTACTTAACAGTGAATGTGTGATAAGAGACCTTGGGACCCAGGTGGACAGTAGTCTCTTCTTTGATAGTCACATCGCCACAGTAGTCTGGAAGTCCTTCTACCTGGCACACCTCATCATAAAAGGGTTCTCATCCAGGAAAAAAGAGGTCATTGTTCCCCTCTACTCGACACTCATTAGACCCATAATAGTGTACAACACCCCTTTTGGAATGTACCTCACAAGACATCTACAGCAGCTGGAAAGGCCACAGAAGTACCTCACAAAGAGGATTACTAGCCTCAAACAAATGCCCTACACTGACCGCCTCAGAAAACTCCAGCTTTACTCCGTAGCATATCGCCTACTCCGAGGTGATCTCGCCTAACATATAAAGCTATGTCAAATCCAGAGCTGTTGGACATGCTACACCTATAGAAATCCCAATCTATCTGAGCTACACACTCTAGGGACCTAAACCTTGTCACCACAATAAACAGGACATGCTGGAGGGATAGATTCCTGTCCCAGAGACTTCCCATACTCTGGAAAAGGCTACTCATCTATGTCAAGCAAAGTTCTTCATTAGCACTCTTCAAGAAAAATCTTGATGAGTGGATGGGAAATAGGAAATACACCCTGGGGATCACTTCTGTGTCTCTGCTCAACAATGGCACAGGAAAATAACTTTTTTGGGTGGTGTAAGCCAGGGAACCTTGTTGGCTAGGCTTACATAGGCCCTTGGGCCAATAGCCTAGTACTTACCTATGAACCTATGAACCTATGCTGTATTGTGGTAACAGGTGCAGCAGCCAATGGCCTGCAGCACACATAATCCTGGACTGGAGTACAGGTAGCTCTGGCCTGGAGTCACCTTGTCAGTACTGACAATGACACTGAGTATGCTTCTAAACTTAGCTAACTTGAGCCCAAGTCTGTTGTCTCTACTGCCCAAAGACCTGCTATGTGGAAATATAGATACATACAGGTATGTATACATATCTGTCTCTCCCTATTCTCCTCATGCTTGATTAGTGTCTCTATCAGTATGTGACCCATACATATATGATAACAAGAGGTACATATAGCTATATAAAGTATAATGATACATAGACTCCCCACATATATCTACATTTACACAATGTACACACACTACAACATTTAAGTAGATATCCCTGTAATACTCATTTATGTAGATATAATGGGTGGGGATGTAAGAATGTCCCCACATACCCTAGAATGATGAGGTTATCTGCACTTACACATCACAACAGTTGTCCAATGGAACCAGACCAAGGCTGCAAGAGTACATAATCCACTCACCCACAGACCCCTGTGCCTGCAGACTGTCACCCTGTAGACAGACACAGGTATGCAGGTATTATAATGTACAATGGGTGCAATGCATGCCTTGGACGGGCCATATTGTCCCTGGCCACATGTCCACCTATCAAAATACAAACAGCTACATATGGCCAGACAGGTAAGTTTACACACATAGCAGGGATATTACCAGGTACCCCACCCCTAGGACGCTAGATACATTAACAGTACCAAGCAGTATCACTCTGTAGGCCACACATGCTTTCTAACAGTAGGCCACTTTGTGTACTCCACAGGTACTGTGCCTGCAGCCACATATACAACGGACATAACCTGTAGTGCATGCAGTAAGTACTGTGAGCTGTAGTGTGTAATATTAGATATGTAGGAGTTCTAATCTCACATCATCCAACTCTCTGTGTGTGTTTTTATCAATATATCTCCTCACAGCAGTATGGACAAGCCCATATGGGCTATCTCCATGCAATGGTATGCATTTTATGGCCCTGTGACTGGCTACTGGCCTCTAAAGTCCCTCCTCCACAAGGCCTGCTGATGTCAGACACCTTAAGATGACTGGCTGACAATCAAATAACAGATAAACACTGTGGTATATACTACTAGGCAGGTAGGGTTCTAATCTCACATCATCCACCTTGTGTGTGTGTGTAAATATATTCCCATGCAGGACTTCAGACAAGGCCGTATGGGCTATATGTATGTAATGGTTATGCAATTTAAGGCCCTGTGACTAGCTTCTGGCCTCAACATTGGTCTTCTTTACAAGGATTGCTGATGTCATCCACCTTAAGAGTGCTGGCTGACAATCTAATAACAGATAAACACCATGCGGCATGCAATAAGTATTACAAGCTGTAGTGTGTACTCCTGAATAGGTAGGGAACCTAATCTCACATCATCCAACTTGTCTGTGTGTGCAAATATCTCCCCATGCAGCACTTCAGACAGAACCCTAAGAGCTATTGCATTTTATGCCCTATGACTAGCTGCTGGTCTCAGCATTGGCCTCATTTACAAGGACTGCTGATGTCATCCACCTTAAGGTGTCATCCACCTTAAGGGAGCTAGCTGACAATCTAACAATAGATAAACACTGTGGCACATGCAATAAGTAATGCAAGCTGTAGTGTATACTACTAGATAGGTAGGTGTTCTAATTTCACATCATCCAACTTGTGTGTCTGTGTGTTCATAAACATATCCCCATGTAGCTCATTAGACAAGGCCATATGGGCTATGGTTATGCATTTTATGCCCTGTGACCAGCTGCTGGCCTCAACATTGGCCTTCTTTGCAAAGATTGCTGATGTCATCCACCTTACGAGTGCTGGCTGACACTCTGATATCAGATAAACTTAGTGGCACATGCAATATGTACTGCAAGCTATGGTGTGTAGTACTAGATAGGTAGGGATTGTACTCCCACAGCATCCAACTTGTGTGTGTGTGTGTGTGTGTGTGTGTGTGTGTGTGTGTGTGTCTGTGTGTGTGTGTGTGTGTGTGTGTGTGTGTGTGTGTGTGTGTGTGTGTGTGTGTGTGTGTGCATAAACATATCTCCTTTTAGCACTAGAGATATGGCCATTTGGCCTACCTCTGTGCATTGGTTATGCATTTTATGGCCTTATGGGTAGCTGCTGGTCCTAGATTGCCCTCATCTACATAAGCATAATTGATGTCCGCCATCATCTAGATTTGTACATGCAGCATACCCAGGTGACACATATCAAGGGTGGCAGACCTTGTCACAGGGTATGAAAGCATAATGACGTTGACTGTCCCCATTGTCCCTAACACACTGTTTTACACACATGCACCTAGAGAGCCATGCATGTATACTGGGATTCCTTGCTGCCTCCATATTTCTGCTGTCCTGCCTTGCCATTCTGTGCTGCTGTATTGCCACCATGTGGCCAGAGTTGAACCACTCAGTCTCCTGGGACACAAACATACAGAGGTCTGTGACACACCTGTCATTCTGTAACACTGCCAACAGTGTACCAACAGGCTACAAAGATGCACAAAGTTTGTTGTGTATTCAAGACACATTCCGGCATACAGTACCTGTCATGGCCCACATCAACTGACATGGCATAACACTACTGCACTACACAAACACATGTACAGTAATATAGTCACCCTGTGCATCAGACACATTTGCAGGTCCCTGCATCGATGGCATGGATGGCAGGGATGTTGCACAGGTATCCTCACATGCACAGGGTGTGGTGTGGAGGTGCCAGAGGCCTAGGCTGTGCCAAACAGTTGACAGCTAAGTTTGGTTTGAGTTTGAGCTGTGTTTGGCTGAGTTTGGGCCTTTATCCCCCGCCCATTAATTATGACTTTGTCCTGATTTCTTAAAGTAGGAGGTTGAGAGGTATGTTGGGCATAGCTCTCAACCAGACAGGGATGACTGTCCATGAAACAGGGCCTTAGCCAGAGTACATCAGGGACATTCAGGGACACTTTTATAATGTTAGACCTATTTGTGTGTGACATTGACAGACTGAGAGGAGGTGAGTTACAGTACATTTTTTTTAATGTTACAAGAGTGTACACCCTTACTTAGTGTTACTATGTCTTACTCAAATCCACTATCCTTACTACAACAGGCGACCATTGTAGGAGGGATTGACAGGGACAGAGCAGAGATGTGATTCAAAGCAGGGACAGTTGAGAGGCATGCCTGTAGGTGTTGGACAGCAGAGTATCACTGACATGTCAATATCCTAGATATAATACAAGTCTATTGTTGTATTCCCTATTCCCCATACCTCCATTCTCTTATCTGCATCCTGTTTTATGGGGAAATCTAGTACATTCCTGGTAGAGTGAAGTATTCCTTTTTTTATGAAGCACTCCTCTGCAAAAGCTTTGCTCATATGCTGGCTGTGTGAGTAAAACTGCATACATACCTGTTCCCCATAAGCAGTTTGTTGGCTTTTGTAGGTAATGCTCATTAACAGGTAATTGCCTCTGCACCAATCGGTGGCTTGGAATTGCTAATTGCATCCAAAACAGCTGAATTGCACTATTATTAGCCAATGACATGGCACCACATTGCAATATATGTCTTCATGTAGGTCTTGGCCCCTTTCCTAGTGCTTGAAATGGACATTACTGAGGTGTGGAGACTATAGCATCACAGAGGGTAAGCACAAATACTGACCACTGTAGAGATGTATGAAGTATCTCCACAGTTTTGCCTCATATGTTTGGTCAGTATCCCATGACAGTGTGGTCATCTGGCAGTTCACTGGCCAACATTGTGGGTTGAGGTCAGTAAGGGAAGAGAGACATGTGAGTGTCATACTTCATACCTGTCAGAATATGCATGCTAATGTGGTAACTGCTATTCTATCAACTTACTAACTTTGTAGGGGCAAACTGTGAAAAATGGCCTTATCTCTAGTCCTTTGCTCCCCACCTTTATGTATGGTTGTGTCCGGATCACCTGTTATAGGGGGTTGGGAGGTATGGTCGGTCTGTTGCAGCTACCTTAACATACAGCTGTGTATGCTCCAGGCTGCAGCTGCTGCTGCAGCCTAGGACACACAGGGGGAAGTTTGAACACTTTGGAGGCCAGCAAGCTGTATGTGTAACTGTGGCAACACTGTCAGCCCTGTCATTACAATAGAGCCAGGGTGAGGGTACCCTTTGCAGTCCAATCGAGGCATGTGCTTAAGGTACATCTGTTATGCAACAGTGCCAATAGCAGAGTAGTAGATGACATATAGTTAGGTTATATGAATATGTGCAGTGTATCCCTACCTGCTGGCCTTTGACTTGCAAAACTGGGTAGCAGATAATTCAGTAGCAGTAACCTATGGGGATTAAAATTGCATGACTCAGTCATTACTTGCTGTTTTCACAGCAATGTCATTGAAGTACAACACACTGGCTTTGAACCAAGGACTGTTGTGGCAAAATGTACTGCATGCAAGGCATTGAAGTTACTGAGTCAGTGCTGCAGCAGATGTATTTGCCAGATATATGTGCAGACATGCATGCTATGACACACATTGTCTGCATCCATCAGTATGTGCATGGCTTTCAAAGGTGGTTGTTCTGCAGCAGGATCCCAGTTGAACATATGTACTGTGCCATTGATGCCTTAGCAGGTGTGTTTAAAGATGTTGCAAATGAAGGGGAACATGTACCCGCTATCCCAGGCCTCACATACTCACATTATTATTTATTTGGCTATCTACTGGTATATTTTTGCATCACAGTCTGAGGTACACTCTCATTTGTCTCATTAGTTTTAATTTCAGTCTGTCAGTGGCAATCAGTATGTTTTGTTGGAAACACCTGCTTTAATTACAGTTTGTGTGGTATAGTGGTTTAGTGTAGAAGGCTGTAGTTGAGAGGGACCTAGGTTATAAACATGGCAGAGGTGATTATTTTTTACATGTGTCTAACACTGTGAGAAACACATAAGATTATTAAGGTACATTAAATCTCATGTAAGCAGATTTGTGGGGTGCTGCACATTGTGCCACATTGTAGCCTTTCGCTTAGCTCCATGCAAATCTGTGCTCAAAATTTAAAAAAAGAAAAAGGGGGTAATAGGATAGTGGTGAAATGGGGGCAAGCAATGGGGAAAAACATAGTAAAAGGCAGGTAGGGATGTGCAGGAAGGGTGTAGGAAAGAATCATAGCTTTCCATTTCTTGTACAGCAACAGCTGTGCATTTTGTCAGATTTTGTGGATGAATTTTGACTCTCAAACCCCAGAGAAAGGTGTGAGGACAACATAAATGTGTTGTCAAGCCAATTGGACCAAATTAGTTGTGTCCAGTGGACACGTGTGTGAAATGGAGAGCTAAGTATGGATATTTATTTTGTGGGACAAATGCACATTTTTTTTTTTTTTTATAAGAAGAGAGTGGAATGTTGGGGAAGTGATATAGGTACATGTGGGGAGGGAATCTGGGTAGGAGAGGATGCAATCGCAGACAGACAAGACAGCAGACAGGGCCAGTGTGTGACACATGAGGGGGTAAACACCTTGGATGGGGAGGGTGTTGTGGAATTCGAGATCCATTGTGCCTCCAAACAGCAGCAGCGTGACTAATATCCCCACCCATGGCAGTCAACACTGCTTCTTCACTGCCCAAAGGTGGCTGTGCTGGAGACTAGGTGCCAGGTCCAGCCACTCCATCAGGTTGTCCAGTCTGCCCTCAATCCAGCGCAGGCAATGTTCATAGCTCCTATGAGCGATCCTGCACACCATGGCTGGTAGTTGATCTTGGGTGACTACCGCCCCGCTGTCACCACTCCCAGGGAGGCTTGGCCCCGTCCCCTGAGGCAGTTCCACCCGAAGGTGGTGCAGGGCCAGAGGAGGGTGCACCAACAGCCTGGGTCCCAGATGTGACAGGACCAGGTGCCATGGCTGGCTGAAGTAGGGTAGGCAGATCAGCAGGAAGCGGCCTACCCTATTGTTCTGTGGTGATGGAGGTATAGCAATGCGTATAAGTTAGTTATAAACAAAGCCATTGTTAGTAATAACAGCATGCCAGAACATTGGAAATAACCCCATTACATTTCAATGCATATTATGTGAAACACAACAATAAATAACAGAACAGTCAGTATATTAATAGCATGCCAGTAACAGTTACAGCATAAGGCCAACAGAATAGGTAATTCAACACGATATGTTAATATGCAACCATTTAAATACATAACAATAAAAAACACATGCCCCAAAATAAAGTTTAATGAAACAACATATGTCAAAAATAAACCATAAACAATGAATAACAGTAATAAATATATGAAGATAAAGGGTGGAGGGAGAGAGAGAAATACAGTCCATTAATACAATTATAGGTTATATAGTTGACAGCAGTACTGCTACCTACTCTACAGGTCTATCCTTTCTTATAGGTTCATAGGTTGATAGGTAGGTACTAGGCTATTGACCCTAGGGCCTATATAAGCCTAGCCAAAAAATGTACCCTGGCTTTCGCCACCCAAGAGAATTATTTTCCTGTGCCCCTATCGAGCAGAGCCACAGAAGTGATCCCTGGGGTGAATTTTCCATTTCCCATCCAATCATCAAGATTTTTCTTGAAGAGTGCTAATGAGGAGCTCTGTTTGACATAGATAGGTAGTCTGTTCCAGAGTATGGGAAGTCTCTGGGACAGGAATCTATCCCTCCAGCATGTTCTGTTTATTGTGGTGACAAGGTTTAGGTCCCTAGAGCGTGTAGCTGGAGGGATTGGGATTTCTTTAAGTGGAGCATGTCCAACAGCTCTGGGTTTGACATAGCTTTGTATGTTAGGCAGAGATCGTCCCTGAGTAGGCGATATGCGATGGAGTAAAGCTGTAGTTTTTTGAGACGGTCTGCGTAGGGCATCTGTTTGAGGCCAGTAATACTCTTTGTGAGGTATTTCTGCGGTCTTTCCAGTTGTTGTAGATGTCTTGTGAGGTACATACCAAAAGGGGCGTTGTACTCTATAATGGGTCTAATGAGTGATGAGTAGAGGGGAACAATAACCTCTTTTTTTCTGGATGAGAATCCTTTTGTGATGAGATGAGTCACGTAGAAGGATTTCCTGACCACTGTGGCAATGTGATTATCAAAGGAGAGACTACTGTCCACCTGTGTCCCAAGGTCTCTTATCACATTTTCAGCATTAAGTAGACTACCAGCTATGTGGTAGTTCATGGGTACAGAGTTTTTACCAAAGGGGATGACAATACACTTTTTGGCATTGAGCTTCAGGCCATGGCTTTGACACCAGGATTTGTCTCAGTGAGGCCCTTTTGTAGTTTGTCCACATCGTTAGGAGTTTCGATTATGGCTCCTAGTTTGCAGTCATCTGCAAACTTTGTTAATAAAGACCTTCTGTGTTAGCCTGCACTTCAGAGAAGTAGATACCAAACAGGAGAGGACCCAGGACTGAACCCTGTGGTACTCCACTTGTCACTGGTCTGAAGTTGGACTTGGAATCCGCTACTTTCACAGTTTCTTTATGTGTAAAAGTGCCCTATAGCTGCTGTAGCACATACATATCTCTCAAGCTATTTGTGTGGGACAGTATGGGCCAAGCAGTAACAATTGCAGGTATACAACTACACAAAACACTTGCACATCAGGTGTACTTATATAACTACCAAGGTGTACTGTGGGCTAATTTAGTGATACATTGCTATTTACATAATCATATCGATGATAAATCTGTGACACAGGGTTTACGCACTAGTAATTACATTACATGGTAGCGTGACACTTGAGAGAAATGTATGTGTAGAGTACAGAGAGTAAACAATTATCATGCCTTGCTTGGCAGGCATGGGGATAGAACCCAATAGCAGTGACTGCAGAGGACATCTGCATTGGATGTATTAATTGACCGCAGCAACCTTTAACAGACACTCCAGGCATACAGCCATACCAAAGATTGCACATTTTATTTCTTTTCTTTTCTTTTATTATTATTATACTTATTTCCTTTATTTTATGCTGTATTTTCACATTTGTGGTAATGATTGTAACAGTCTGTAACATATAAACACACAATTATTTACTCATAATATGGGCTACCTCACTCATTTACCTGTAGTTCCTGTGGAGAGAAAATCTGTAAAGATTACGTGACTGATACTGTAATACTTAGTGCTAAATAGCACTGGATTCAAACCTTGGTCTGTGTGTGGCAAAATGTACTTCATACAGAGCATTTAGCAAGCTGAGCTGCTGAGTCACTGCTAATTACTGGTTGACTGATATTTGCCTAAAGCTCACCTGGCACCAAAATATGACCTGGTTATAGCAGTACAGTTTTATACTAGACTGCAGTGACAGTTGAACACACATGCATGAAATTCAAGCATGACAGAGATACTAGGTAACCTATACATCACTACATAGAATACAGGTGTACGCAATATATTGTTAGTGTGTTGAAATATCTGTGAAATCAACAAACAATATCTGATTATGGGTTATTATTTGCAGTTTACAACTATTACACTGTTATAACTGACTGTAGCACCATACCTCACAGCCTGAATGCATATAGCTGACATGAAATAGTGAAAACAAGACAAACCTGATATACACAATTTATCTTGGCGTTATTGCTATTAGTTCATATGCTGTTGAAGAACAGTTGTCATAATTAATTTCTTACAAAACAGCTCTGAATCTACACTTATTGCACAACAGACTTTATTAGATATACCTTCATGCAGGTACTGATATTATTTTGTGTTTTTATTGCAGAACAGTTCTCATAATTGATTTCTTGCAAAACAGCCCTAATTCCACACGTTTTGCACAACAGACCTTATTAGCGATACCTTCACGCAGTTGCTGGTATAATCTCAAGTTTTTATTACACACTAGTTGTCATTATGCAGGTGTTGCAATACAGCTGCAATTCCACAGTTATTGCACTACAAACTTTATTGAATATACTTTATTACAGTTAATGCTGTAGTCTTCTCTGATTATAGCACTACAGTTGGCAGTATTTACTTACTGCAGTACAGCTTTAAGTCCACATTCATTGCAATATAATCTTTACTGTATATTCCTAATTGCAGTTAATGCTTTACTCTTTCTTGCAATAGATAGCAAAACATCTGTACTCACCACACTCATGGTGCTGCCTGGCCAAGTGCACAGCATGTGCCTTAATTTTGCAAGCCCTCTCCTCTGCAGCTGTTGTGAGAGAAGCACACCATTATGCATACCAGTTTATCGGACATTCAGATTTGATATTGGTGAAACAAAGGTAAAATTACTTACAAACATTTGGGGCATTCCCTGCTCAAACTTCTTGAACCCAGGTGTCCAAGAGATTCCCCTTCCTATGCTTCAGGATGTCATTGTGGTGACAAGCCTGCTCGCCTGTGCGCTGAATACCTGTCACACTGGTGAGTTCATGTGCCAGCCAGTCCCAGGCTTGCACCTTGCACTATGAGTCCTGTAACCCTCCCTGAAGCAGCCAGTCATCATGGTTTTTCACCAGGATTCCAACCATGTCTCTGTACTCCTGAATGCCCACTGCTATGCACGGAAGTGTGCACCCTCTTCAATGTCAGCCATAGTCACTACACAGGTAGAACTCCAACAGATTATGCTGTATTCCTGCCTGGTAAGCTTAATATAGCCTGTTTTCCCACCCTTAAACACCATTGGGTAACATTTAAAAATGCAGCGTGTTGCTTAGCACTGTGCAAACCAGCTCAGCTCAGCCTAGCAGTGCTTAGCAGTGCTTTGTGGTGTGCAAACCAGCCAAGCAGTGCATAAACATTATCAGCCATTATTTTGTTTATGCAGTGCTTAGCACATCGTAGCAGGTCTTAGCAGAGCTTAGCTGAGCACAGCAGGCCAGTATTTAAAATAATTTGCATAATTTGTATTTTGAACAAAAGTGCTTACTTGCCTTTCCATATATTCAAACCCTGCATCTACTGCCCATGAGGCCATAACTCTACCCATTTAGCTACGTGGATATCGGGAATTTTGCTAAATCTTTATAATCTTTATATATATATATATATATATATATATATATATATATATATATATATATATATATATATATAAAATGGGTTACCTTTAGTTAATCGACAGCCCACTCCATTGAAACCAACTTCACCGACATGGCAGCACATCAACAATGGGAGAGCCGACGTTTCCCACACGGTAAGTAACCGTTTGGCTATCAACCTGAATTTTACAATCAGATAATACAATGTATATTTGATACTGTAGACAGTCAATTACATACCTGGTAGAGACGTGACAATATATTTCATAGATAGTATTAAATTTATGATATCGTCAGTAAGCAAAGATAGATTGCAGTTAAGACACATGCTAGTGGTTTGTATTGTATTAGACTGGAAATAAAAGTGGAAAATATGGAAATATGCAAAGTAGCAGAGCATAGGGTAGTGTAAATTTTAAGTACAAATGAAAAGGTAAGGTTATGGTGTTGGTGAAAAAGTAGAGTTTATTTATTTGTATTTTTTCCAGAGTAGAGCTGTGATCTCCATGGACCATTTTCAGACTCACCCTGAGAGCAATATTTGGTTAAGTGACTTACTCAGAGTCACACAGTTAGGCAATGAAGGCTGTGGGAATCAAACCTTGCAACAGTGGACAACAGGAAACAGCTCATTAACAATTCCTTAATCCTCTAAGCCAACCAAGAAAGATGCTGGTCTGTAATAGTATAAGGGGTCACAAAGCAAGTCAAATCTGATTTGGGGTGATAGGATAGTAAGTTTACAGAAAGGGTAGGCAGTTGCAGAACAGTAGGAAAGTAAAGCAGTGTGATAAGTAATTCACTTAGATGGAAGGAAGAAACAGAGTAGGTAAAAGTAGAGAAATTGGGAGAAAATGTCTCAGCCTGCAGAAAGACGTGCACATCCATGACTGGTATAAATTGTGTTTAACATTTTTTTTAAAGGAGTGTTTTTCAACTAATTTTAGTTCTTTTGAGATGCCATTCTAGATTTATGAGACATAATATGCATAAAGTAAGTTTCATGCTGTGTTGTGTGACCTGTTTACACATAGGGAAAGATTACCACTTGAGCTGAGGTCCCCATTTGGAAAGTAAAGGCGAACATTGCTTTTAAGAGCTTGATAGTTTTCTGGCAGGTGTGTAAGGTTGTGTGCAGTTAGTAACTGCCTGTACACAAAGTAATTGGGTAGGTTCAGCCATTTAGTTTTGTCATATTATTGCAACAAGTGGAGAGTTTGGCTAAGAATGTGGCATTTAAATTATGTACACAGCATGGATGGGAGTGAGTAGGCTGAAACTAGTGTTTTCTTGTAGATTCAGTAAGGTATTGTTTTGCTGGTTTAATTTCTCTAAGTGTTTTGGGTTTCCAGAACCATGATGGTAATGGACCCCATTCTTAAGCCAAAGTATGATTAAATTCATGAAATTAGTATTGTTAAAGACTTTGATGTTCCCAAAAGTGCTCTTTGTAGCACCTGCAATGTGCCCAGAATTAAATCCTTCTGTATTGGTAGCATAGTTAAATATGACTGCAATTTCTTTTTTATCAGACTCACTGCTCCTGCTACTATTGGAACTGTCTGGGTATCCTTTTTTCTCACTGCCCTCATTTCTGCCTGCAAATTATGGTATTTTATGACTTTGTATCTCTCTGTACCTTACCAGGCATATCCAACAATAATCACTGGGTGTAGCAATTTCAATGATCAATTCTACTTTTGCCTTTTCATGGACTATTATATCTGATTTTCTTGCATCTACTGTCTGAACTGTTGGTAATGGCAGATCCCAGTGATATAAATTTCATCATTCTCTGTAATGCTTTGTGGCTTAAGTTTCCAATGCTTCAGATTCATAGGTTCATAGGTGTTTACTAGACTAATGACCACAAGGGCCTTTTTAAGCCTAGCAATGCATCCCAAATCTTTCACAAGTTCTGATCCCCTTGATAAGTGTAAGCATGGGCCAGGAGATGAGCCACTTACAGGTTACCTGTGTCCATTAGAGACATAGGTGCCAAACCAGGGATGAATTTCTGGTTTCCCCTCCAATTGTCCTAGTTGACTTGAATTGGGTTAGGGAAGAACTCTGCTTCACACGGAAGGGGAGCCTGTTCCATAGATGGGGTAGTCTCTGGGATACACACCTATCTCTCCAGCAGGTCCTGTTTATATCACAGACAAGGTTTAAGTCTTTAGAATGGGTAATTCTGGTGCTGTTTGTTTGGTGGGTATGCAGGAGGTCCATCAGAGTGGGGTCTGACAATGCCCTGTATGCCAGGCATAGATCTCCTCTTAAAAGCCTGTAGGAGACAGAATACAAGGATAGGGTCTTGAGGCGGTCTGCATAGGACATTTTACTTATACCCTGTATTCTTTTAGTGAGAAACCTCTGTGGACATTCCAATTGTTGGATATGCCTGGTAAGGTACATATTAGAGGGGGCATTGTATTCAATGATAGGTCTGATGAATGCCGAATTCAGCTACTTCAGTATTGTAATGCTTGCACAATCCCCAATACAACAGACTTGCCACATAATTATGCCTTTCGATATTTAAGCCTGCTGCCATTACTGTATCACACCCAGCAAGAAGATGTATGACTGTTTCCAGTTCTGTTTCTCCCACATGTTCAATGGACTTTGTAAATCAATGTATACATAGTCCACTGTCCTGGATTGCCAATATTAACCTTTCATCTTTTGGTTTAAATTCACCTGTCCAAAACCATTCCTGCATCAGATCCTGATTGACAAGAGGTTGTTTGTGGAGTTTTCTGTACTTACAACAGTATGCCTTTTCCACATTTCTTGCCTTCTCATCTGATCCTTCTCTTTACATTCTTTTATTTGGTTTTTAGCACATTCAGTTGCTATCTGATTTTTCTCTACATCTGGTTTGATTTCCATTCCTGCTTAACATATGTTTCTGCTAAACTAATCAGGGAAGTTATCTTAGACTTGTTCTCCTCATGACTTAAAACTTTCACTATGTTTGGATCTGATGAGGTCAGCAGATATTTATGCAGGGATTGCAGTCCTATGATTGCAGATCTATCCATGTAATCAATTTTGAGGAGGTTCATACCTCCTTTAGAATGCGGACTATATAATCTTGGTAGACACTGATTTTTACATATTATTTGATAAATGTAAAGAATTTTTCTTGTTTTCTTGTCCAACTTATCAAATACCTTTTGGGGGCCAGTTACTCACCACAAAACTGTAAGTTAGAACAGGAGGAGCACATTGGTTCACAGCTTGGACTTTGTTCCTAGATGTCAGGGTTGTTTCCAGTATTAATGTTAGGTTCATAGGTGTTTACTAGTCTATTTTGTTCCTAGATGTCAGGGTTGTTTCCAGTATTAATGTTAGGTTCATAGGTGTTTACTAGGCTAATGACCACAAGGGCCTTTTTAAGCATCCCAAATCTCTGACAAGTTTTGATACCCTTAATAAGTGTAAGCAGGGCCTTGGAAGATGAAACATGTACAAGCTAGTGCCTGGAGATGAAACATTTACAGACTGCCTGTGTCTATTACAGACACAGGTGCCAAACCAGGGATGAATTTCCTAATCTCCATCCAATTGTCCAAGTTGCATTTGAATTCTGTTAGGGAGGAACTTTGCTTCACGTGGATGGGGAGCCTGTTCTAGAGATGTGGTAATCTCCAGAATACATACCTCTCTCTCTGGCAGGTCCTACTTATATCACATGCAAGGTTCAAGTCCTTAGAATGGGTGATTCTGGTGCTATTTGTTTTGAGGATATGCAGGTGGTCCATCAGAGTGGGGTCTGACAATGCGCTGTATGTCAGGCATAGATCTCCCCTCAAAAGCCTGTAGGAGACCGAAAACAGGGATACAGCTTTGAGGTGGTCTGCACAAGACATTTTACTTAAGCCCTGTATTCTTTTAGTGAGGAACCTGTGTGGACATTCCAATTGTTGGATATGCTTGGTTAGGTACATACCAAAGGGGGCATTTCACTCGGTGATGGGCCTGATGAATGCTGAATACAGTGGAACAATGACTTCCTTGGACCTAGATGCCATACCTTTGTTTATAAGTTGAGCAACATGGAATGATTTCCTCACTACTGTAGACATGTGATGGTCAAAGAGTCTTCTAAAATATTTCTTACTGAGTTTTGTTTGCATTTGTTCACATTTTATTGTCAGTCCTTCATTACTTTCCAAATATTTGTACACTTCTTCCTGCTAAAGTTCCTTTATATCACATTCCTCTCCTAGACTTTCCTGCTATAAATGTTGCTTTTGCATATTTATGAAGACTAAATGACATTCCTATATCATCTGAGAAAGTTTTAACCATTTGCGCTTGCGCTTTCAGTTCCTTATCTAATGAATAATACAGTTTTAACTCATCCACAAAAAGAACATGAGAAGTTTTTACACTTGCTTGTTTTGTGAGAGCCACATTGTAACCATGACCTAATCTATTTAGAAGACAGCTTAACCGGTTATGTATAAGACAAAAGAGCAGCGATTACAAAGAGTCACCCTGGAATATCCTCCTTTGAATTTTTATTCCTGGGATAATAATTTGTCCTTTATCATGGCTTAGCTGCAGTGTGATTTGCCACAGTTTCATTGTAATGTAATTGAACAATGTAGAGTGTATGTTATACATCTGTAAGGTCTCCTTTATCTATGAATATGGGATGTTGTCAAATGTTTTCATGTAATCTATCCATGCCATACTTAGATTCTTTCCCTTTTTACAGTTCCCCATTATGACTGTTTAACAACAAATGATACTTTGTTCCATATGACTTTTTTGTTGCCCTTTTGTGCTGTTGCCATGATTGAGTTTTCTTCTAGATGACTATAAACTCTGTCAGTATGAATTCCAGTATATAGTTTATACATTATGGGAAGACAAGTTATGGGTCTATAGTTTTTAGGGTAACGTGCAGGTTTGCTCTTGAGGAGGAGTGTGACATTCCCCACCCTGGACCAGTAATCAAGGAGCCTGAATCCTCACGACTGACACTGGAGAGGGACATTCACTTGGAATACAGTATTTCCAGATGCATACCTCTCTGCATGAAGCACAATTTCCCTTAAAAGCACACAGGGAATATACTCAGCCTGGGGTCTGAGTTTCTCTCTGTCTCTCCCCAGGTCCCCAGTAATGCTTCCCACTGGCACACCTGTAGGGTAGGTCTTCAGCCAAATGTCCAAGCCAAGTCTTCCAGCACCGTCTGTGTGAAACAATGCTTCGTGTCCCTGCTCCATGTAGCTGGTTCACACACTCTTTGGGAGTTAATTTTCATACACACACACACACACACACACACACACACACACACACACACACACACACACACACACACACACACACACGCACGCAAACACACACACACACACACACACACACACACACACACACACACACACACACACACACACACACACACACACACACACACACACACACACACATACCTGGGAAAGGCTGGCACAGATTAACTACTAGCTATGGCACCTTCTGTCCTGACTATAAGGTAGTTTCACTGCCACCAGTCAGTTACTATAAGGCTCTTAAAAGGGTATTCAGTTATACTTGAGTAAAATTAATATTAATATAAATGGTAGCTTGATCAGCAGCAAGGCTTTCACGGGTGGCCAGTTTTCACCAAATAAATATATGCAAATACTCTCAAAGCTTTAATATGTTCTAAAAAGGACCAGCCACAATGAAAAGTTTAAATATATTTAATAATAAATAATAAAAAACATGGAAATACTAAATATCTATTTACAGTAAACACCAGAGTTTCAGCCACAGGAATATTGAAAATAACACAGACAGAAAGAGTCACACAGTTACAGAAAAACAGTACTTCTAATCTCACAATATTTTCCTCACTAATCTAAAGAGAATTACTGTTCCCTAGTTATTTACTGCCACAAGGCAAGATGATTTAGGGAGTGGTCCTTACTGCCAGATCCAAGACAGAATACAGAATGCTACTGACACTTCAGTCTCTTTTAATATTAAAACATTATTTCTGTACAGAATGACATCAAATACATCTCGTCATCTGACTCTTTTCTCCACACTGTCCTCCATCATTAGAAGCTACCAGGGTTTAGCACCTATGTGCTGCAATATACACAGATAGAGCTTTGCTCAGATGTGATGCAGCTGCTGGAAGTCATAAAACCATAAAACAATTTCATTCTTCATACAGGAGCTGCAGCCTATTCTCTAGCACAGAGATTGTGTCTCTGTCTCCCTTCAAAACTGTGTGATAACATCTTTATGACTTAACCCATAAAGTAATTTAATTTCAAGAATATTGTGCAAAGTCAGGAGGATTAATATTAACCTCTTCACTTTCAGTATATGCTGTTATAGCGTATACATTTAAACAATACAGTAATGAATGTACATCTTTTTTTCCTTCCAGCAGGTCACACTGTTGATACATTGTAACACAAGCAAACCTCACAAATACACTTTCAGCACAAACATCTGTACAAATCAGTGTGATACACAAATGACATATAATTATTTACAAAATTCCAGCTAGCTGTGCTGGCATATGTTACAAATCCACTGCCCTAGTTCTCCTGGCAAGGCTGGCATTATCTTCTATTTTCGCAAGGGGTATAATTTTTTGTTACTGTTAACCAGGTTGGTATGTATTTGGGGTGCACATATAAGTAGTTCTTGCTCAGGGCTAAATCTTTGTGTAAAGATGTTAATACTTTTAGCCAGAAGTTAGGTACTGCATCTGGGCCTGGGGTTTTCCATTTAGGAATTTTATTTAATTTTGATTCAATTTCTCTGACTGTTACTTCATCCCATTTCATATCCTGTACATTTGAACTTCTTACTGTTTCTTTTACTTATATCCATTCAGCATCATTGTTATGTTCCACAGGGTCTTCATAAATATTCCTCCAAAATATGTCCATTTCTTCTTTTCTTTTGTTTTTTTTTTTGTTTGTTTTTTTTTTTGGTGTCTCTGTTCCTTTTGTTTTGTTTCCCAAGTCTCTATAAAACATTTTTTGGTCATCAATGAATTGGTTATTTTGTAGTTTTCCTTTATATTTATCGGAATATCTTTTAAGTGTTTCTGGCTGTGATGATATATTTAGTTTATTATTTGCAATAGTGTACAATAGATCCTGATCTGTTCTATCACTGCATAATATGTGTATGAGACAAGACATATTTGACCATGTAGTCAATATGAATTGATACTGATGTCTGTCAAAGAACATTTAATGAAGGTATGTAGATGCATGCACACCTGTGCCATACTGCAGGTGTCACTGTGATGGTGGAATGTGACCTATGTAGAAGATTGATCTGCTCCATTACAACAGCACATGTCCTAATATGACAACAATATACATAACAGTGTATCATATCATGTCAACACTTATCAGGAGGCATATTACTACAGCTGTTATAGAAGGAGCATGTACTGCAATGCCATCAATGGCCATCAATACATTAGCTTGCATCACAGATTGTAAGACCCTCTTGTAGCCTTACTGTACATTCATGACTCAATATAGCACATGGCAATGACACCAACACTGACATGTCAACTGTTCATGAGGTCATAGGACATTATTAGGCTAATGGCCAACATCACATGAAATCCTAGCAAATTATTATACCATGTAGAAAAATCACTATATCTATATGATGGATGATAGTAAGCCTATTGTACATATTTGTATACTTTTTGGATTGAATTATATCCTGCGACTGTCCATATGGGACATGTGCCCCACATCAAGACAAAATTGGCAATCACACATGCAATGGTCTTGAGATGGCTTGCAGTGACTCATGGAAGGACTCTGCTTCATGATGTGTGTATGCATATTTGACATGAGGACATCCTCTACTCCACTGCAGGAAGGATGCCATGTGGCCAGAGGAAAAAGGTAGATGATGGATACATGGGACTATGTGAAAGGTTTTCCAAGTGGTAGCAAAATGAAGAATGATTCCAAAGATCATACAATGGCCACAAACCACACACACACAGTCGTAGACTGTGCCAGATTTATACATTACACTTGTGTAGGTACAGCATATGAATGAAATGCAATGTCACAGTGGCAACACCACATATGTTTGACTGTAACACTGTCATGATGCACTTTATGGACTATGATAGCATCATTCTATGTTGTGGAGAACATGTTGGGAGGAATGTAGGACATGGATGTGGAGTCACATCTCTGTGTAAAATTGTCTCAAAAGTGATAGGTGCATGTACAAACCCACAAGCTACCTGCTGTCAGATTAGAACCCCTATATGTGTAGGTAAAGTAGCTTACAAATACAGTAGTTAATGTTACTGCCACAGCACAGTCTGGAATGCTGTCAGAGTGCATATTATACAGGATGAAATAATTATTGTGTGCTATAATGAGATTTTCAGGGTTTGACATAGCTGTGGACTCGCATATGATTCTACAATTGTTACCATAGTGATTGTTGACTGCACTCAGAATAGAACCCCTATACAAGCATTTACAAAGCACAGTACTTAACACAAGTGCCAAAGCACACGTCTGACATTTAGAGTTTTGGACAACACCTTATAGTGAAGACATCAGCAGTGTCCAATGAGAAGAGGATGGTAATAGTGGTGTCCCACATGCTGGTGTGAAATGGTCTCTTGAATGTCAACCAAATGAGCAAGCACACACACCAGCTGACCACAGTGAGAACAGAACTACTACCTAAGTAGACTGAATAGAGAACTCAATATTTAATGCAAGAACTACAGCTGAAGTCTGACTTTTAGAGTGTCAGACAACAGTTTATAGGTGATGACATCAGCAGTGTCTGATGAGAAGAGGATGGTAATTGCGGTGTCCCACATGCTGGTGTAAAATGGTCTTTTGAATGTCAACCAACTGAAGACACACACATACACACACACACACACACACACACACACACACACACACACACACACACACACACACACACACACACACACACACACACGTTGACCACAGTAAGAACAGAACCCCTGACTAATTAATTGCACTCAATACAGAACTCCGTATTTAATGCAAGTGCCACAGCGTTAGCCCAGGATGTATAGTGTCACCCTGCTAGACAGGGGTCCAGGGAAGTCAATATTGTGGGAAAAAATAGCCAGGGAATTGTTATGGCTAGGCTTGTATAGGTCCTAGGGCCGATAGCTGAGTATCATCCTATGAATCTATGACCTACACAATCCTAGCTGCAAGCATTTTACATCAACAGGAAGAAATGGAAAATCCAGCAAAAGACTAAAATTCACTGCACTCTTTATCTAAAAATACAAAATAATAAAGCAATAACTATAGTACAAATGCAAGGCAAGAAACTATCTAATTATTAATGTTATATATCTGTGATATATAACAGTAAGTATCTTTTTTTTGCTTATTTTTATGAGTTATTTATAGCACTTTTATTGACTGCTGCATACATTTCTAGCTAGTTTCGCTGTATGAGAGGTATTAACTGGAAATTTTCTACATTTGTTAAGCATCTGTTTGGGTTTGTTTGTTCTGATTTTTGTTTCTCACCCCCCCCTCCCTATTGGTATGTTGTTCTTATACTTGGTGGCTTTACAGTTGCCCATCCCTACTGTAAATTTGATCTGGGACACTCCTCCCAGTCAAATGTCATTACCTCATTCTACCTAATAGAGGGAGAACATTTGAGAAGGCCAACCCACTTAGTTTCTTAACCTTGAATTATCTTCTGCTCCTCCTTTTTCCCTTTCCACTTTAAAAAAAAAGTATCTAAGCTTGTTTCCTGCCTTTCCTGTAAGTGGTCTAGTCCAGATACAGATTTGATGTATCCAGGACTGTTTGTATGTTTTTGAGCCACCAAGCCTTTCTGTGTTGGAGGGAAGCCTTCTAGCTTATCAGTGGGAGTGGTAAGCACCAGGGAGCTTATAAAAAAAAAAAACACTTTATGCATTGCCGCTTAGCTAGGGTTAAACTATTCCTGCTGCCATAAAGTTTGCTCTTCAAATTTTCCCTTAGAACTAGCCAGTTTTTTAGTTTTAGCAATCAAATCTGTTTCTTTGAGCTCAGCACTTGTTCAGAACTTGTAAGCACTAAATAAGCTACAAATTACTACAGCACTCAACTTTCCTCACTTGTCTAGAGGAAAACAATTTTTAGTACTCAGTAAATAAGCACCTATCCGGGCATGTCTAAGGGTCATCTCCTGGAGTTTTCTCCTGTCTACCTGATGAATCTGGGCATCTTGGGGCAATGTAGCAATTGTCTCATATACACAGACAACCCTCTTCTCTTACCACCCAATACTACAACCTGTGAGAGATGCACTTATATAGCCAAACTGGAAGTAAAGCTCTCTTCACCCAAAATGGGACAAGACAGTCAAGAAGAGAAGGTAAACACTTGCACTACACCACACTCATCACATAGTCCCTTACAACCTACACCACCAAAACATACACATAGAAACACAAAACACATGCCTACATTCACAGAGGCTCTCAATAAAAATCTGCCCAAGGAACAGCGACCTCCAAAGCAGAAATGCAAGCAACTTCCACTCCCAACACAACTCAAATGACACATAGACCACAAACTCAGTGTGCCACTCTACCACAGCCCATAAGGCATAACGTACCCAACACTCTAGTCATAGGTGGCTCTATTGTCAGGCACACTGATATTCCACTCACCTGGCTAAACAAGGAGAAAGTTACTGTCAGCTGCCTGTCAGGTGCCAGGATCTGCCACATAATGCACGCATTCAGGTCACTTCACAAGTACAAATATGACACTGTCATTGTCCATGTTGGTGTGAATGACCTGAGACATACCTGCCTGGACTACATGAAAAGAGACATGGAGGAGGTGTCCGATCTTGTAGCCCAGGCAGGTATGATCCTAGCCCTGAGTAGCATCCTGCCATCACCAAGAATTATACCACAGTACAAGGACAAAATAATTGACTTCAACAATTGGCTAAGCTTCTGGTGTCATTCTAAGGGAATCCAGTATCTGTCTGCCTGGGATGACATGATCGACAGACCATGATGCTTAGCCAAAGATGGCCTGCACCTGCCACTCTTGGGATTCCAGATACTGGCTAAGGCTCTTGACATCCCTATAGTGCCTTTTTTAGGCAAGGTTCAAATGACAAATTCACCACCGTAACAGGTACAAGCAAGCAAAATCTGAAGGTAGTGCTACTCAATGCTAGAAGTCTAAACCTCAAAATGCACTCACTCGAGGCACTCCTTAAAATGGAGAACATCGACATCTATGTAGTGACAGAGACCTGGTTCAAAGCTCCAGAGAACACCCCTGCATTACCAGGCTATAATTCATACCACACCCTTCGGCCACCTAACCTGGACTGAAACACTAAAGGTGGAGGCGTGTCCACATTCATTAAAGATATCCACACCGCCAGGCTAGTTGCTCAGCATAATGCATCCGAGATTATCCAAGTTCAACTAACTCTGGGCAAGACCACAATCCAAATTGTAGCTTGCTACAGATCACCCACCATGCCCCAGGATTTCTACTTCTCATTTCTTGATGAACTGGAAAATATTAGGGTACTCCCTAACACCCTAATAATGGGCAATTTCAACTACCCCACCATTAAATGGGAAAACTACTCATATACCAACTCTTTTTCTCAACGTTTTCTGGAATTCCTAAATTCCAAGGCCTTGTATCAACTTAACCACATCCCCACCAGGGGCAGCAATATCCTAGACCTGGTCATTACCAACATGGGCAACTGCTGTTCCACACCAGAGGTCAATTCCTCATTGGTCAGATCCAAGCACAAGCTAATCACCCTAGACATCCACATCCTGCCCCCACCCCCCCATTAACCATTAACCACCGTAAAAAATTTCTCCAAAGCCAACTTCACGCTTCTTAAGACAAAAGTGTCAAACTTCACGACACCCATGCAGACGGACACTAGAGGTATGACTGCTGAATCCTACACAAATGCACTTTATAAGCACTTACACAAGTCCATAGATCATGCAATCCCTAACAGAACCAAGATGCTATCCTCTAAAAAAAGGAAGCCAATCCGGAGGTCCCCTGCCATAAACAAACTCTACAAGAGAAGAAAGAAACTGTTGCAAAAAAGAGTAAAATCCCATGATTGGAGGAGTTCCCTGGTCAGCCTCAGTAAGAAGCTGAGATCCCTCATAAAATCCTCCAAAGCTAGTTATGAAAACAAAATTGTCACTGATTCTAAAGACAACCACAAAGTATTCTATAGCTATGTCAAGAATCTCAATGGCAACACTCAGATACGCTCTGAGGTACAGCACAGTGGCACTAAATATACAAAACCAACTGATATTGCCAACATCCTGGCAGATAGGTTCAGTGCTAACTTTACCCCCCTCTCACCCCCTAAAGGGCCGATCTCTATACCGGAAGAATGCAATGTTCCTGTAATCACGCTTCACAGGTAAAATGCACACTCTCCAAAGCCAAGAACACAGCATCCATGGGACCTGGCAACATCCCAGACTGCATTCTACATGAACTACAGAATGAACTGGCACCCCACCTAAGTACCATTTTCAGTCATAGCATCACCTCAGGCTTTGTGCCCACTGAATGGTGCACAGCGATGGTTATCCCACTCCACAAAGGGAGAGCCACCATGGACCCCGTGAACTACCGCCCCATTAGCCTGATGAGCCTGGTCTGCAAGGCTATGGAATGTATCATCATGGAACTTATAAACAATGGCATTGGTAATCTCCAAACTCTGGACCCCACCCAGTTTGGTTTTGTAAAAAGCAGATCATGTCTCCTAAACCTGATAGACTTCTTTGAAGCGGTCACCAAAGCCGTAGATGAGGGTAAGGTGGTTCACACAGCCTATTTAGATCTTGCCAAGACTTTTGAAACCATCCCCCACTCTGGAATTATAGATAAATTTACTAAACTATGTATAAATCCCTATGTCACAAGATGGGTTGCCAAGTGGCTCACTGACAGAACCCACACTGTGAAAGTAGTAGACTCCAAATCTGACTTCAGACCAGTGAAAAGTGGAGTACCACAGGGTTCAGTCCTGGGTCCTCTCTTATTTGGTATCTACTTTTCTTAAGTACAGGCTAACACAGAAGGTCTTTGGCTAATGAAGTTCACAGATGACTGCAAACTAGGAGCCATAATCGAAACTCCTAACGATGTGGACATCTTACAAAAGGGCCTCACTGAGACAGATGCCTGACATCAAAGCCATGGCCTCAAGCTCGATGCCAAAAAAGTGCACTGTCATCCCTTTTGTTAAAAACTCTGTACCCATAAACTACCACATATGCAGTAGTCTACTTAACACCAAAAGTGTGATACGATGCCTTGGGACACAGCTGGACAGTAGTCTCTCCTTTGATAATCACATCGCCACAGTAGTCAGGAAATCCTTCTATGTGGCACACCTCATCACAAAAGGTTTCTCATCCAGGAAAAAAAGAGGCAATTGTTCCCCTCTACTTGTCATTAGACCCATTATAGAATACAGTGCCCCTTTTGGTATGTACCTCACAAGACATCTACAACAACTGGAAAGGCTCCAGAAATACCTCACAAAGAGGATTACTGGCCTCAAACAGATGCCCTATGCAGACCGTCTCAAAAACTCCAGCTTTACTCCATCACATATCACCTATTCAGAGGTGATCTCTGCCTAACATACAAAGCTATGAGCTATGTCAAACCCAGAGCTGTTGGACATGCTCCACTTAAAGAAATCCCCATCCCTCCGAGCTACATGCTCTAAGGACCTAAACCTTGTCACCACAATAAACAGAACATGCTGGAGGGATAGATTCCTGTCCCAGAGACTTCCCATACTCTGGAACAAACTACCTATCTATATCAAACAAAGCTCCTCATTAGCACTCTTCAAGAAAAATCTTGATGATTGGATGGAAGATAGGAAGTTCACCCCAACAAAGACCAACTAGTAAATATTTATTGCAACAAAACAGAAATTAAGCACTTTTGTCAATTGTAATGAAAGACTTATTCAGAATAACAAAAAATATCATGTCAGTTTCTTTCAGTGACATAAAGAAAGGATATTCTGTGACAGATTCTTTTTATAGAAAAGTAGTTATTCAATGGAGTTATAAACAGGAAACAACGCGTTTTCTAAATATCAGTAAGGTTCTAGATGAACACCTCTCATTTATTGTTGCCAGCTTTGGATGCAAAACCGAGACCATTGCCATTTATGTTGGCAATTTTTTGCAAAAAGTTGTTGAAAAAAGTGTTTCCTTTATTATGGATACTTTCGACTGTATGCAAAAAATTGAAAAGTTTACTAAATTTGAATCTGATTTTCTTGTTACCTTGGATATTCAGTCTCTTTATATTGTTATACTCAGTGATGCGGGGATGGACCTTGTAAGGTTAGAATTAGTTCATTTGAAGCTTTTTTCAGAAAATAATATCCATTTAATTATGGAAATGCTTGATATAATGCTAAATTATAATTTCTTTGAATTTAATTCAAATTTCTACCAACAAATAAATGGAGTCCCCATGGCACAGCCGTGGCCCTCAGTTAATGCGAAAGTGTTCATGAATGGATAGAAAAGAGCATTTATTTTAGATAGTGTTTTTGCCAACAGCATTGCTCTGTACAGTGCTTTATTGATGATATATTTTTTTAATTTAGAGGGATGAAGCTAGTTTGTACCATACATTTTCAGAATATTTTAACAATGTCAGCTCTTACCTAAAGTTTACATCAAAGCTTGATTTGAGAAATTTGCACTTTTTAGATGCTGTGATATTTAAGCAAAAAGATAATTTATCAACTAAAATATATAAAAAAGCTATTCAAAATAATGCATATCTTAGTTATGATAGCATGCACCCAAAAAGAATTAAAAATAATATAGCAAAAGATCAGTTAATAAGAACTAATATGCTTACCAAAAGCAGTCAAGATTTTATGACTGAAGGGGCATCTGTGTGTTACAAATTTCTAAACAGGAGTTGTCCTGAAAAGATAGTTAAGGACTAGTTTGATGAAATTGTTAATATTTGGAGAGAATGCAAAAACAGTATCAAAGAAAAGACAGATAGTAATAAAAATGTCACCATGTCTATGTTAGTTTGTTTGTTTGTGTCTTTCGGGTTTTCCCGGTTAGGGGTCGCCACAGCGGAACTCCGGTCTGCTAATGATTGGCAGTAGAGTTTTACATGCTGGCTTGCCGGGCCTAACGCACAACCTTCAACTTAGGAACCCCCATTCACGCATGTCGCAACACAGAAGACACTCTAACTGAGAATCGAACAGGCAACGTCTAACTGTGAGGTGACAATGCTACCGCAGCACCACCACCGCGTCTATGTTAGTGATAAATAATATAGATGAGCTGCATCAAAAACATAAAAAATACTTGGAAGATTCTGAGTAGTTTCCCTGTAATGAAGAAGTTAGTAGGTGAAGAGCCATCATTTGTTCAGAAAAAAGGAAAAAGCGCTTTAATTTTTTTTTCAATCTAATTTAAGTCTTCCTAGTGTAAAGTATAATAAAGCAGGAATGTTTAGATGTTTCATTTGCAACTTTTGTCAATATTTGTACACTGGCATGATGGATTTATAAGTCAATAGTGTCAAAATTAGAGTTAATGGACATTTTTTCATGTAAAGTGAAATTTATTTAGTTTTATGCATGTCATGTATGGTCTTTTATGTTGGAAGAACTATGTAGAGGTAGCGAACATAAATATGCTATCGCAATAAAAAAATGAAAAAATACTCTCATAGGTTCATAGGTGTTTATTAGGCTAATGAGCACAAGGGCCTTTTTAAGCCTAGCCATGCATCCTAAATCTCTGACAAGTTCTGATACCCTTGATAAGTATAAGCATTGGCCTGGGAGATGAACCATTTACAGGTTATCTGTGTCCATTAGAGACATAGGTGCCAAACCAGGGATGAACTTCTGGTTTTCCATCTGAATGTCCAAGTTGCACTTGAATTGGGTTATGGAGGAACTCTGCTTCACATGGATGGGGAGCCTGTTCCATAGATGGGATAGTCTCTGGGATACATAGTTATCTCTCCAGCAGGTCCTATTTATATCACAGGCATGGTTTAAGCCTTAAGAACAGGTAATTCTGGTAATGATTGTTTTGTGGATATGCAGGAGGTCCATTAGAGTGGGATCTATCAGGAAAAGATCTCCCCTTAAAAGCCTGTAGGAGACAGAATATAGGGCTAGGGCCCTGAGGTGGTCTGCATAAGATATTTTACTTACGGCCTGAGGAACCTCTGTGGATGTTCCACTTGTTGGATATGCCTAGTTAGGTACATACAAAAGGGGGCATTGTACTCATGATAGGTCTGATGAATGCCGAATACAGTGAAACAATGACTTTCTTCGACTTAGATGCTATACCTTTGTTTATACATTGTGCTACATAGAGTGATTTCCTCACCACTGTAGACACGTGATACTCAAAGGCGAGATTACTATCTATGTGTATCCCTAAATCCCTGACTACTGGGTCAACTCTAAGGGGTGTGTTGTCAATATGATAGTTACCAGGGATGGATGACTTCCCAAAGGATACTATTATGCATTTCTTGTCATTTAGTTTTAGTTCATGGCTCTGACACCAGTTGTTTGTCTGTGTCAGCCCCTCCTGGAGAACATTTATGTCAGTGTGAGATTCAATGACTTTTCCTAATTTGCAGTCATCTTCAAATTTAGTCAGCCAGAGACCAATGACATTGGCCTTGATGTCTGAGAAGTAAATGCCAAAAAGGAGCTGTCCAAGGACTGATCCCTGAGGGACTCCACTTGTGACTGGCCTCTTTGTAGAGGTGGACTCCCCAATTCTAACTTCCTGGGTCCTGTCTGTGAGCCAATTGGCTATCTACCAGGTGATATACCAGTTCGTACCTAACGTCTTGAGTTTGTCAACAATGTCCGAGTGGGGTATTGTGCCAAATGCCTTGGCCAGGTCAAGGTAGGCAGTGTAAATGATTTTGCTATCATCCATTGCTTTGGTGACCTTCTCAAAAAAGTCTACCAGGTTAAGTAGGCATGATATGGGTTGGGTGCAGTGTCTGGAGGTTTACTATATCTTTATTGATCATCTCCATGATAGTCCTTTCCATGACTTTACATATAAAACTAGTAAGACTTATGGGTCTGTAGTTTCCAGGGTCTGTAGATGGCTCACCTTTGTGGGTGACCCATCACATTACAGCAAAAATTATTTTAGGTTTATTGTTTTAGGTAGGGTGCATAATTTTGAAAATAGGTTTGATACTGAACATGAACTGGACTGGAGGGAGTATGTATGGCAAATAAAATTAGGTGCTTGCCACCCCCCCAGGTCTTAATGATAAAGAAAGTTGTAAGTTTTTTTGTAATGTAAGAAATTTAAACATTAATTGAATGATTGGTTGAATTGTGTGACCTAGAATGATATAAATGCTGTTTTTTTATCTAACATTCAGTCTGAAGATGTCTTTGGTATAAAAGGAAAGTGCTTGCTGGATGTCAGTAAAGAATTCCTGGTGATTTTACAGAAGTCAATTTTCTTATTGCTATTGTATTGTTTTACGTCTTTATTTTCTGCTTTTTTTGTCAATTGTCAGAAATGGATGACATGGAAACATTTTGACCACACATATAAAAATAAAAAAAGAGAGAGAGTTAAGGGTTGGGGTAAGAGAAGAAAAAAAAAATATTATCATCATATGTGATATACAATGCATTATCACAATAATAAAGTATTTATTCCTACTTTTACATTTAAGTATACTTCTTAACAACTGCAAACTATAACTAATGATTGCTCAATGTAATCTTTGCAATGTGCATAAATTGCACATATGCTTGGTCAAATTATACAGATTAAGTCAACAGTAGGGCATTTATGCCACTTCTGTTGAAATTATTATGCAATATTTTTAAATGCTTTTACTATATATGTATTACTTATGATATTTGAACTCACAATGTCTGACTGCAGTATTAGACTTGCCTCTTACAGTTGGCTTGTGCTACAGACTGAAGCATGCATTCTTGATTTTACAGTTAGGATATGCATGCTCAATTTGCTACTACTGTATAGAAGAGCGATAATTTAGATAAAATAATAGTTATGCTGTGCTGCATACATACCCCTGGCTTCCCCTCAGTCTTTCCAACACTTAGCATGGGCTTCCCTGTTCACCATTATCTCCTGGTTATCTATGGAATAAAAAGAAGAGAACAAGAGAAGAGCATTAAGCATACTAGTCTTGACTATACGCAGCTGCCTATCTAGTTTTAATTCTTTTTATCTGTATGATTACATAACTGGTGTGCACACAAACTGGAGAGAGCAGATACCATTTTAGCTCTTTCTTCCCTTCCATTTTTTTCTAACCTAAAAGATAGAGTGTTCCCTTAACCAGTAATTGAAGACCTCTATTTGTGTTTAACAGTTTGTAGTGGTAAACCACCACCACATACAATAAGGTAGCCCACCCTTAATAGCGACCATTCTGCAATACTTATATTTAAGGGCACAGACACATAAAGTTGCTTAGTGAATGTTAGCTGACATACTACAGTGCTAACATCCAGGTGTAGGACCCATGCTGTTCTCTATTTTAAACTTAATTACAGGCTTTCACTGACCTGCAGACAGAATTCTTCCTACTGATTCTTTTGTGGAATTCTAACTTTGCTCTGCCACGTGGAACTGGTGCAACCTGCTCCGTTCGCCCTTCGCTTTGCTTGGGCTCACTCCACTCCTCTACCCCACCTCCATTCCCACCCACCCCATATCTAATTAGATTTATACATTCATAAACCCCTCCCCAAACTACCTAATTAACTAGAAAGCAATCAACTTACACTCTCAAACTCCACCCCAATTTCAAATCACATTTAATTGATACCTACTCTCCATAAGATTCCCACAAAAACACATAGTCATACAACATACATTATTCTTATTCCTAGTCTCTTTATAGCTCTAATTCTATTAACCCTAACTCAAACATCTAGTACACAAACCCTTCCATTGCCTCTTAGCAGAAATAGTAATTCAAACATCTCACCCTCCTTATTCCTACACAACACTTATAACCTAGATGAAACAAAACTTTTCATTACCCATTCCAAACTCAAAATAAGCAATTTTTATCTTCCCAAACCACTTTCACATAAAAATGACACTGATGCTGTTATCCATCTTCTCCTCTATCTCACACAATGTGGTGACATCCACCACAACCATGGCTCTAAATCTTCATCTAACTCAAAAAGCCTATAGGTTCAACTTGTAACAATAAACACACATAGCATATGTAACAAAATTTCTGAGTTACATGCATGGCTATCTACTCACACCCCAAATACTGTAGCAGTAACAGAAACTTGGCTAAAACCTCATATTGCAGATACTGAAATTCTTCCTCCAGGGTACAACATTATTCGTGCTGATAGCCTCCACAAAAAAGGTGGTGGCATAGCACTAATCTACAAAAACAGCCTTAACAATCTATCCCAAACAACTCCCCACATTTCGCAATCTAGAAATCTTACTAACTTCCCTTCACATCAACAATAATAAGCAAATAATGATAGCAGTAATCTACATCCCACCAGGGCAAAATATCCCCCTCCTAGAGGACTTTTTATCTTGGGCAAACCAGAACATCTCACAGGAAACCATTATTCTAGGAGATACAAACATGAATTGGCTAAACCTAACAACCAACTCTCCAGTCAACAATATAAACCTACAAGGGTCTATATTAGAACACTGAACATTCAAAATGTCGAGTGTTCTAATATCGAACCTTATGAATCGAGAATTTAAAACATCGAACATTCAGAATAGTGAATGTGTTCCTAGGGAAAAAAATTTACTGTTCCAAAACACATACACACAACACAAGCACACCAAACAAACAGCAATCCACACACATACACCTAAACTCTTACACCTAACCCTACACTAAACTATACATACACCACTAACTATCCACTTACCTTAACCCAAACCCTAACCCTAAGGTCCGTTACTATCGCACAGTCACCTCACCCGCGCCCTAACCCTAACTCACCTACCCTGCCCTAACCCTCACGTCCACACAATTGCACACTTACCTGAACCTGACCCGTAACTTTCCACCACAGCGCTGAAAATACTGAAGCAGCAGAAACGGACAACCAAAATCTTTCCCTAGGAAAAAATTTGGTTTTCTGTTTCTTCGATATTTTCAGCTGAAAACGGGTCAATATTAGAACACTCGAAATTTTGAACATTCAGTGTTCTAATATAGACCCACCTACACAGTTTCACACAGCTTATTACAACTCCTACCCATGGCCTATCCACTAGATCAGAATCCACCCTTGACTGGCTATTAGTATCTCACCCACATAATTATTCCAACTCAGGCACCTTACCTAACATACTAAGTGATCACCTCCCAGCATTCACCCATAGGACCCACCCTCAGATATCAAAAACACACACCTACAAAACATCCAGAAATCTCACCCACTTTGACCCAGACAAATTTGTAAGCATCCTAAAAACCCAAAACTGGCTCCCACTAAAAACTCTCCCCCTAGATGAAGATGTTAACTATTTCAACAAACGTTTTCTGGACACACTAAACAGCTTAGCCCCTACATGAACCAAATGTACCAAGGCCAACCATGCCCCTTGGCTAACCAAATCAACAAAACAAAGCCTCCTTCATAGAGATAAAGCATGGAAACAATGGCAAAAATCTAAAACTAAACAAACTGAACTTACTTTTAAGCAACTCCAAAATAATTCCAAAAAACTAGTCATACAGGATAAAAAAAACTACTTTACCTTGCAGCAATCCACCGCAAACACAATCCAAAAAAGTTTTGGAAATCAGTCTCCACATTACTTAATCCTGGCACTTTACAAAATCCATCCCCCGCACCTGATAAAAGCCCACAGCAAATCTCTCATGATTTTAACACCCATTTCATTACTACTATTCAAAACCTAATGAAAGACCCTACAACAAATTCCTCACATATTAATAAAACATCCCCTACTCTAGACTCCTGCATTAATAATCTAACAGCACTTTCATTCTCCATCCAACCAATTCCAACCTCACAAATATGCAAACTTCTAAATAAATTTAAAACCTGCTCTCTCTGCTGACAAATCCCCCCTCCCTGAATATTTAAAGCTAGAATCAAGCACAATTGCATACCCAGTCAGTATTCTAATAAATCAGTCTGTCTCTGAATGCTATGTCCCAAACTTATGGAAAAAATCTATCATCACCCCACTACATAAAGGTGGAACTTCCCATGACTTGTCAAACAACCGCCCTATCTCAATACTTTCACCACTATCAAAAATATTAGAAAAATGTGTACACACTCAATTACTTAAACACCTCCTAGACAATGACCTTCTCTCTCCCACAGAACATGCCTTCTGTCAAGGGCATAGCACAATTACAGCCCTGCTCTCTTTCACTGATACTGTTGACAAAGCCCTTGACACTGGTCTCTATACCTCAGTAATCCTACTTGATCTTTCAAATGCTTTTGACACAGTATCACATAACAAACTACTACACCAAATATCAAAACTAGGATGTTCCACCAATTCTGTCAAATGGTTTACCTCCTACTTCAATAACAGAAAGCAATCAGTAAAATGGCAAAATGCGCAACCTACCTATCAAAAAACAACATAGGAGTTCCTCAGGGCTCCATTCTAGGGCCACTACTCTTCAATATTTTTATCAATGACCTTCACAAAGTCTCTCAAATAGGAAATTTGATCCAATACACTGATAATTCGACAATTTTATCTTCCACCGACAATTTCTCTGACCTTCTCAAAATAACCCAAAAAGCATTTACTTCTATAGAAACCTGGCTAAATAATTCTCAACTGTTGCTTGTTTGTTTGTGTCTTTTGGCTTTTCCCGGTTAGGGGTCGCCACAGCGGAACTCCGGTCCGCTAATGATTGGTAGTGGATTTTTACGTACCGGGTTACCAGCCCTGATGCACAACCTTCAACGAAGGCACGCCCCATTCATGTATGCCTCCACACAGAAGACGCTCTAGCTGAGAATCGAACGGGACAACGTCTTGCTATGAGGCAACAACGCTACCACAGCACCACTACTGCAGTACATAATTCTCAACTGTTGCTAAATGCCAAAAAACTACTTCTATTCACTTCAAACCACCATGCATAAACTTTAAGATTTTTTCTATCTGAAGATGGAACTGAAATAGAACTAACTAAAACTGCTAAACTACTAGGTATAACAATAGATGACAAACTCACCTTTGAGCCACATATTCATAACATAATAAAAAAGTACACTTTAAATTAGGCAAACTATATAGGCACAAATTATACCTCAACATGCAAACCAAAGCTGAACTAGCAAGTACCCTGCTCCTCCCTTCCCTTCTATATGGAAGTGCTATCTTCACCAACCTACTCACATCCTTAAGTAATAAATTGCAATCCTGCTATTATAAAATAGCAAAATTTGCCTCAGGAAAACCTAACCGCACACACCACTGTGAAGCAATTGCAGAACTCAACTGGCTCGAATTCACAAGCCATCTTTCTTATACCCAACTAACACTATCACATAAACTAATTTTCAAACCCCACCTCTGCCCGGCACTTCACTCAGTCCTGCAAACTTACACTCTTACTCGGTCACTTAATCAACTCAGAAACAACTAATAAAGGTTACAAAACCAAACAAAAGAGCTGGACAAAGTCTGTACTCCTGTAATATAGCCAAACTTTGGAACACATTACCCTCCCATATAACTCTAATGGAATCTTCAGAACTCTTTAAATCATCATTCAAGCTACATTACCAAAAAACCCTATCCTGTCACTGCACAACAATCAGATCCCCATAGCCTCCCTACCTCATGCTAAACTATCCTAAATGACACTCACAATTTACCTCATTATATTCTTCTGCCCTTTACTGCCTGACTTTCCTCTCCTTCTCCCTACCTCATGCTAAACTATCCTAAGTGACACTCACATATTACCTCATTACATACTTCTGCCCATTACTGCTTGACTTTACTCTCTTTTTTGCTTCTAAACCTACTGAGATTTTTTTTCTGAATAAGGAATTATAAGTATGTTAATTTTAAATGTTCTGTGTTGAATGTACTACCACAATGGTATATAATGTGCAAATTTTTTTTAATGTCTTAATGTTCTATATTTTTTAATGTATTACTGTGGAGCTTTTCTCCCCGGGCCTCCACTGAAAATGGGTCAATGGACCAGTGGACTTTCCCTGTCAAGAAATGTCAATAAATAAATAATAAATAACTGTAGGATGTCAGAAGTCCTAAACTTAGCCAATCACTGGTTGAGTGTATCCTGCTTGCACCTTTTGAGATCATTAAAATGGTGCCTGCACTCATCTCCAGTATGTGGAGTGCCAGTTGCACTGGAGACAGTCTTGGCCAGACTATTCAATGCCTCAGACTTGTATTTGGAGATAGTATAGTCCCCCTGCAAGAGCCTTCAGCTGAGGCACTTTACAAGGAGTCCAGTAAATATTCTGAACTCAACACTCCACCTTTGTGCCCCAAACTGGGCACCTTCCCTTCTACCCCCAGACATGTCCAATCAGGTCAAACAGCAAAAGCTATTTGTGCTTTCCCATCAATTCCTGTTATCACTTTTACTGCTAGTGCACAATCCCAAACAACGATGCCAAACACTTTTGCACAATGTTAAAAGGAGAGCACAGTACAGAGAAGGAAGCAGTTTTTGAAATAGGAAGGCTAATCTGACAGGTGGCATTAATGTATGGGCTGGTTGCTGCTGCTGTAACTGTTAGGTGATGCAATTTTGCAGGTATGTATTGGGGACATAAATTTCATGACACTGATAAAATGAATGTGTACGATGTTGGCTCCAAACCTATGCATTAGGGACAAAACATATTCTTCTACATAGGTGATTTTTCATTTTTGCCACAGAAGAGGTGCTTGTTGGACATGAATGTTAATTATATATAACTACACATAACAGTTGAGGGGTTAACCATGTATGTGTGTGACCTGCCAAGGTCCTGGCATATACATTCATGTGTGCATGACTATAATTCATGTCTGAAGGCCATCCAAGGCCAGGAAAAACAGTATAATTACAGAAACAGAATATTCTGTATACCCTTTGCCACACATATACATTCATGTGTGCATGACTATAATTCATGTCTGAAGGCCATCCAAGGCCAGGAAAAACAGTATAATTACAGAAACAGAATATTCTGTATACCCTTTGTCACACATATAATTCATATGAGCTCCACTGATATACATACTTATTATTATTAAAATAATGGTTATTTTTTTTTGTTTTTTTTTTAATTGAATGTGCTAGATTGAAGCCCTGGCTCACCTGTATTGTGAGTCTTAACTTATACCAGTTACCACAGGAAAGGTTGGAGTACAAGTGCATTTTTACAGTCATTACTGTACAGAGTGCTCATTGCAACTGAGACCTTGTTTGTCAGACCTGCTCATTAGTTATACATTAACAGCTGAGCATTTAAACATGTATGTGTGTAACACGATAGTTCAGAAAATAAATGTGTAATTGTAGAACCTTAATAGATACCAGCAGTAACACATTTACTATATATCTGATATCCTGTGTATGCTCAATTCACCTGCTGTAGATAGTTATTTCTATATCTAATTATTCTTTTCATGCTATTTTTTAAAATAAAGTAAGCTTGAACAAAAGGAATAAAATGTTCTACTTTGATGGAGTAGAACCCAGACTCACTTGTATTGCAGCCCTACACTAACACCTGCTGCCATGGGAACAGTTAAGGGGCAGCTGTATATTTTCATATTCTTTGTCAAGTATGCATGCTGACTGCCATGCAACTCCACTTAGCGTGTTTGCATTGTGGTAAACCATAGATGACACAATGTATCCATTTTGAAATTATCTACAATCTGCTTCCTGTCTGCAGGTGTTCTAGTCCTGCAGGTATTGGGGAATGTTGCTAAATGCTGCACAATCCCACTTAGCATGTTTGTGCAGTGTAAAGCAAAAGATGCAATAATGTATTTCTTTTCTAATTGAGAATGTCTGCTGCCTGGCTGCTAGTGTTCTGTCTGCTGTGTGGGCTGTTAGGCCAGGTTTGTGAGAAGTTAAGCAATGCACAAATGTGACAAACAAAGCTCACCTTGTTCTATACTTGTGAGCAGGTTTCTTGGTTTTATCCTTAAAAGACAAATGTGGGACTTCAGCTGTGATCTACAAATGTCATATACTGTGTGGTTCACCATGTTTAGCAGGTATGCTACACACATATGTTACACAGGTACAGTTTATGTAACCTTTATTATAGTACTACATTACAGGATATTTATTGAATTTATCCATTTCCTATGTTTGCGTTAAGTGGCACACCTCGCAAATAGTGATATTTAAAAAAAAATTGAATTAAAAGAAAAATAAAGCATAACATTACAAAAAAAGTTAGTACACATTAAAGAATTTTACCTACGTCTGGATTTCAATTGTCATACCAATGAACCTACAAAACACAGTAAGGGTATCTTATTGGTCTTTGCCACAGAAACAGCTTTGCAGCAGGAATGAAAATCATTGTGCATAATCAACTCCCAAATCAGCCACAGTATTAACAAGACATACCACCCTTGAACACTCTCAGTTGTTTGTACATGTGTTCATTACAGATTTAGTGCAATGAGTGATCACACAACCATTTATGACTAATGTTTGCACCAATGCAGCTCTGTCTTCTCTTTATATTGTGCTCATTCTTCTCTTATCTGAACAGTAATCTCAGACATGCAGTCTGTAAGTCATTTTGTATCATTGCCCTGAAAATTTATGAGAATATTAAATGGCAATAATATACAGTTTACAACAAAGGCCGGAGAATTAGGATATTAGTGAACAGTGAGAAATGTATGTTTCTTATTTACATTTAAAACCCTGATACAGTTACTTCTACACTTTGTGTAAGTATAACCTGGTTGACACATCCACTGCAGGTAGGGAGTCTGAATTGTTGTTGTGTATTCCTTCTCCCTCCCACTAATCATTCACAGATGCAATCCATTTGCAGCAAACACTAAGGTAGTCCCCACACTATGTTTACATCTGCTACACAAAATCAAAAGTTCGGGATTCAGCAATTCTAATGAGTTCTCACCTCATTTGCATATTCATTGTGCTCAGACACCTAACTCTACACCATAGGAATGTAACCATGAAGCTATGGAACTTGAAAATGAGGGGACGTGTGTGTATGGACAACACAGAGGATTGATATTCCTTTTGATTTATCTGCACATAAAGTTTCTGATATTGCAAACAATTTTGTATTTTTCAAGTACATGCCAGATATGTTCACATATTACAAAAAATATTTTATGTATATGCATTAGAAATTGAAGACTTATCTGTATACACTTATTATATGGACAGCATTATTTCTGCAGGCATTACCTTCACATATAGACAGTCTTATTACCTGTCATCACAAGTGTTATTGTTAAAACAGGTTATGAAAATTTACATTATTATATTGTCAATGACATAGGGGTGTTATGCTTCTAAGATGGCCCATAGACACCTTCAGGAGACTGCTGGGCACAGTGAGGGGTGACTGGCAATGGTATACAAAATTGACTTTTCTGTTTTATATATGTATCCATTTTGTGAAAATTGTGTGGAAAGCACTCATAAGAAGTGATTTCTTGGGTGTTCCTTGGATTTCACAAAGTGACATTTTTTTCGGTGGTATGGAGGAGCAAAGTGTCATTTGTGTGTTGCCAGAGCAAAAGTGCATTTCAGAAGTTTTGTTCTTGCAATTGTGTAGTCATCTTATTATTTACATGGTAGACAATACAGTACTGCATTTGTATTCCTTGTTCATAGGTTCATAAGTTCATAGGTTGGTACTAGGCTATCAGCCCTAGGGCCTATACAAGCCTAGCTATAACAATTCCCTGGCTATTTCTTCCCACACTATTTACTTCCCTGGGCTCCCATGCAATTGTCAAGGTTCCTTTTGAAGAGGACCAAAGAGGCACTCTGCTTGACATGTATGGGCAATCTATTCCAGAGTCTGGGGAGTCTCTGGGTCAGGAACCTATCCCTCCAGCATGTTTTGTTTATTGTGATGACAAGGTTTAGATCCCTGGCTCTGAGGGACTGGGATTTCTTTAAGTGTAGCATGTCCAACAGCTCTGGGTTTGACATGGCCTTGTATGTTAAGCAAAGATCGCCTTTGAGTAGACGATATGCGACAGAGTATAGCTGGAGTTTTTTAAGGCGGTCAGCGTAGGGCATCTGCTTTAGGCCTGTGATTCTTTTAGTGAGGTATTTCTATGGCCTTTCCAGTTGTTGCAGATGTCTTGAGAGGTACATACCAAATGGGACATTGTATTCTATAATGGGTCTAATGAGGGATGAGTACAGTGGGACAATGACCTCCATTTTTCTGGATGAAAAGCCTTAAGTGATGAGGTGTGCCACATAGAAGGATTTCCTGACTGTTATGGCGATGTGGTTATCGAAGGTGAGACCACTGTCCACCTGTGTCCCTGTTGGCTCAAACATTGGTTTGTGTGTGAATGTGATATGGCACAAACACAACAACCTTACATCACATACCATCTACTTACTTACTTTAGCAAGTAACAGTATCCAAGGATATGCCATATGTTTGTGTTCTTGCACATTTAGTTTTCTAGTCCTGGTTCAGCATTTAACTTGGATGTCCAGTAGTGCAATACTTTTAATTTGGGGCTGACTCTGTCTGATGATAGCAATACACAGCCATTACATAGGTAATTAAAGTTTGGGAGCATTGCCTGGCATCAATGTTACTGTATGCATGTGCATAAGATGAAGGTTTTAGCCCCTTAGGTGGTGAGCATGTGTGCATCTGTCTACACCCACAGCAGCTGCTGCTTCCCCCTCTGACTCCTCACATGTGTGTGGATCTGGTAACCTTGCCAGTGGTGGCAGAATATGTAGACCTTCCTCTTGCTGGTCCTGCTGAATCTGTCTTTTCAGGATAATGTTATGAAACATGGCACAGATGGTGAAAATTCCAGAAGATGTCTGGGGATTGTACAGTAGGGCTCCCCCAGATGTATCCAGGCGCAAGAACCATGACTTCAACAGCCCAAACACATGCTCTTTGATATTTCCTGTTTGAACATGTGCCTCATTATAGCATTATTCAGTCGGTTTGTCTGCATTTCTGATTGGCATCATCATTCATGGTTCCAGTGCATAACCTGCATTCCCCAGTAAGTGACCCTGTGGGATTTTCCCCCCTAGAAAACATCTGATACAGTTGTGGATTGTGCCAGATATGTGAGTTGTGGTAACTGCGTGGGTTGCTAGCACACACATTCAGGATGATTCCTTTAGCATTATTCATGACCTGGCAGTTAACGGAGTGGATGCCCTTTCTATTTATGTACACTATGGGATCTAGGATGTGGCTCTGTCCTCTGATGGATAGAGACAGTATATGTGCTCATTGGCATGTTGTAATGTAGCATTCAGGAATTGAATTAGATTAGGTTCATAGATTCATAGATCAGTACTAGGCTAATTGCCCTTGTGGGTCATATTAAGCCTAGCCAGTTACCCCATGTGAGAATCAAACCCTGCACCTTGTGTCTGCAAGGTAAACACCTTAGCCATTATGCCAACCGTGGAGAATCCTGGATACTGATGGCTGTAACACCCGGAACCTGTCTCCTGTTGGTCTCAGGAAGTTTACTGTAGCTAATATTCTAAGTGTTACACATACCTTAGTCCCCACTGGTATTGGTTCGCCTCGTTTGTCCATGCTCACAGTTTCGCAGACTGTGTAGGCTTTATTGAATCCACACCTATATTTATCAAAATTTAAATGTACAGTTAAAAAGAAAACCTGTTGCAATTTAGAACATCGAGATAGAAGAGATTGTGTTTAAAATGTTTTTTTTCTAAGCTTATATCAGGATTTGATTGACGTTAAAAAAAGTTGCTGATGACAGAAATGTATGGACTGGAGATGGGAAGTTAATGTAACCTGAAAAATAGAAAATAAATCATAGCATGTCCTAATGTGATTGGAATAAATGGGAAAAAAGAGTGTGTTAAGTACTGGGTGCAGCCAAAAGCCTACATTTCTCTGTGGGGATAAATCACATTAAATCCAGGAGTGTACAAAAAGAAGTTGGGGACAGTGTGGGGAGTTTGGACATTCTAGAAAAAAGCTATAAACCTCTCCTCGACTAGTTTAGACCAGTTTACAGGCTTTGCTGTATTCTGGGCTGTGGTGTAATTCCTGTGTTGTCCATTACCTTACTTGGATAGAAGGAAGTTTCTTTGCTCACCAGTGGGAGTGGGGAGCCTTGAGCAGCTTACCTGTCCCTGAAGGAGTGACCTCAGCACAAGAGCTGTAGTAATTGGTTGTTTTGGACCATTTCTAGCTCTTTTGAAGTTCCCTGTTTAAAATTCGCCTCTGGGCGTTTTTTTCTGGCTATACTACTCAGACAAGCTCCTCGTGGTCCTGCAGAGTGGTCCTAGGTACAGAAAACTCAGAAAAGCGACTACTTTCTTGATTTAAGTATCTTTGCTGTTTTTTTTACTTGAAATACCTTCTCTAGATTACCTTAAACAAGTGTAAACTGTTTTTTTAGCTGTTTGTTGCATTATATAATATCTGCACTTAAAGTTACATTTAGTCAACAATTGGTCGAAAGTTTGTTTGTTTGTTTGTTTAATTTAACTGTTGAGGCTGCCCACTAAAGTGTGCTAGCCTGTGTAACTGATTTATTACTGTTTCTGCATTTTCTGTGTGTTTTCTATCTAAAAACAAAAAAAAACAAAAAAAAAATCTTTGTTTTCCCACCTCTCCTCGACTAGTTTAGACTAGTTTACAGGCTTTGCTGTATTCAGGATGTGGTGTAGTTCCTGTGTTGTCCATTACCTTACTTGGATAGAAGGAAGTTTCTTTGCTCACCAGTGGGAGTGGGGAGCCTTGAGCAGCCTACCTTTCCCTGAAGGAGTGACCTCAGCACAAGAGCTGTAGTAATTGGTTGTTTTGGACCATTTCTAGCTCTTTTAATGATCCCTGTTTAAAATCCGCATTTGCGCAGCTTTGCGCGATTGTGCGCATAGCGCAGTGCCGGTTAAACAAGGTTAAACTTCTTCTGGTTCCGCCAAGTCTGCTCTTCAAATTTTCCCTTAAGGAAGCTCTACTCTTAGTATAATCAGACTACTCGCTATATTATAAGCCTAGCACTTGTTCTCAAAACCTCTCTTCTAAGTAAGCACTCTCATACTAAGTAAGCACTACATCCACCTACCACCCCTGTGAATATCCACTTCCCTTAAAGGCACAGCACTCCCTTATACTATTCTAGCATGTTCAGTGGTAGATTACTGGCATCCTCTCCAGTTCAGCTGGTTAATCTGGGAATCTTGAGACAATGCTGCAATTGTCTCATGTACACAGACAACACTCTCCTCCTCCCAACAAACACAAATACATGTGAGAGATGCAACTATATAGCCAAACTGGAGGCTGAACTCTCTCAACTCAGGGCTGGCATGACCAGACAGGAGGAGATGGTAACCATACACACAACAAACTCAGTCACACATAGACCTACCACAACTGCAAACCAAACACATAAAAATACAAAGACATACTCAGAGGCTCTAATAAGAAACTTACCAAAACAACAGAGGCTCCCAAAGCAGACATCCAAAAATCCACCACCTCAAAACAAAACACATGCAACACATACTTCAATAAATCAGTGTGTCAAACAATCACAGCCCTTAAGGCCAAACACCATGCCTGATACACTAGTAATAGGTGACTCTATAGTCAGACACACTGATGTCCTGCTTACCAGGCTGAACAAGGAGAGGGTGACTGTGAACCGCCTATCGGGAGATAGGATCTGCCACATAACACACGCACTCAGGTCACTCCAAAGCAAGTACAAATATGACTCCGTCATTGTCCATGCTGGTGTGAATGACCTGAGATGTACCTCCCTGGACTACATGAAAAGAGACATAGAGGAGCTCTCTGATTATGTAGCCCAGGCTGGTATGACCCTGACCCTGAGCAGCATCTTGCCCTCACCAAGAATGATGCCACAATACAAAGACAAGATGATCAGCTTTAATAATTGGCTCAAGTACTGGTGTCATTCTAAAGGGATCCAATGTCTGTGTGCTTGGGATGACATGTTGGGCAAGCCACGTTGCTTCGCAAGGGACGGCTTGCACCTGTCACCACTGGGCTTCCGGATATTGGCTAAGGCTCTTGCCACCCCCATAGTGCCTTTTTTAGGCAAGGCTCAAAAGACAAACCCACCTCCTTAGAAAACAAAAATGGAAAAAAACTAAGGGTAATGCTGCTCAACGCCAGAAGTCTAAATCTCAAGATGCAGGCACTCGAGGCACTCCTCAGTATGAAGAACATCGATGTCTGTGCAGTAACTGAAACCTAGTTCAAGGCTCCTGAGAACACCCCAGCACTACCAGGCTATACCTCGTATCATGCTTTTCTGCCCCAAAACCCGGGCCGAACCACAAAGGGAGGGGGAGTGTCCATATTCATCAAGGACACCCACACCTCCAGGTTAGTAGCAACACATGAAGCATCGGAGACCATACAGATGCAACTAACCATAGGAAAAACTGCTATACAACTGGTAGCATGTTACAGACCACCCTCTCAATCTCAGGAACCCCACTCAGCCTTCCTGAAGACATTGGAGGATATGAATATATCACAAAATACCATCATACCGGGAGACTTCAACTACCCTAACATAGATTGGGTGCATTATTCTAGCCCTAACACCCTAGCCCAAAGGTTCCTGGAATTCATAAATTCAAATGCACTGGAACAACTAGTCACCTCTCCCACTAGGGGAGGTAATATACTAGACCTGATCATCACAAACATGGGGACAAAATGCTCCACACCGGAAGTATACCCCTCACTAGTGAGATCTGACCACAAACTAATCACCCTGGATATACATATCCCACCTCCACCCCCAGCACAAAAGACCACAGTGAAAAACCTCTCAAAAGCCGACTTCACTCTTCTTAAGACTGAGATGGTATCCTTTAAGCCCACTGGGCCAGTGGAAACCACATCCCACAATGCTGAATCCTTCACAAATGCTTTCTATGGACATCTCCAAGAATGCATGGATCATGCAATCCCAAATAAATCCAAGACCCTCTCCACCAAAGGCAAGCATCCTGTCTGGTGGACCTCAGCCATTAACAAATTGTATAACAAAAGAAGGAAGCTACTGCACGACAGAGCAAAATCCCATAAAGGGAAGACATCTCTGATCAACACTAGCAGAAAACTATGTTCTCTCATAAAAACATCCAAGGCCAACTTTGAGAGAAAAATCGCTAAGGACACTAAAGATAACCACAAAACCTTCTTCAGCTATGTTAGAAACCTGGGCGGAAACCCTCAGATATGCTCAAAGTTAGTTCACAACGACAAAAATACACTGAACCCACAGACATTGCCAACATTCTGGCAGACAGGTTCAGTGCAAATTTCTCCCCTCCCTCACCCCCAAAAGAAGAAATACTTATCCCAGCTGAATGTAATCTCCCTGTCATCTCAGATGTCCAGGTGAGAGCAGCCCTCAGCAAAGCTAAAAACACAGCATTAATGGGACCTGACGGTATCCCGGGTTGCGTGCTACGTGAACTCCAAGAGGAGCTAAACCCGCACATAAAAATGCTATTTAACCTTAGCCTTACTACAGGATATGTACCTGAACACTGGCGTACAGCAACAGTGGTCCCACTCCACAAAGGGGGTACCTCTACAGACCCTGGGAACTACCGCCCCATAAGCTTAACCAGCCTGGTCTGCAAAGCTATGGAAAGAATCATTATGGAACTCATAAACAGAGACATTGGGGACCTACATACACTTGATCCCACCCAGTTCGGCTTTGTAAAGGGCAGATCCTGCCTTTTGAACCTAGTTGACTTTTTCGAAACAGTCACTAGAGCCATTGATGAGGGCAAAGCAGTCCATACAGCCTACCTGGACTTGGCTACGGCCTTCGACACAATACCCCACTCAGGCATCATAGATAAGCTCAACAGCTTAAATGTAAACCCTTATGTCACTAGATGGGTTGCAAACTGGCTAAAGGACAGAACCCATAAAGTCAAAATCGCTGGAGCCATGTCAGACTCAAAGCCAGTCACAAGTGGTGTCCCACAGGGATCTGTCCTGGGACCCCTCTTGTTCGGCATTTATTTCTCAGATGTTAAAGCAAACATGGGAGGGTTGTGGCTGACAAAGTTCGCAGATGACTGCAAACTAGGCGCCATAGTCGGTACACCAGCTGACACATACATCCTACAAAAAGGCCTCACAGAAACGGACAACTGGTGCCGGAGTCATGGCCTTAAACTAAATGCCAAAAAATGTATAGTCATCCCCTTTGGGAAAAACAAAGTACCCACAAATTATCACATAGACAGTAACCCACTGAGTATGGAAAAAGTAATCAGAGACCTAGGGACCCAAGTTGACAGCGACCTCTCATTTGACACCCACGTTGCCAAAGTGGTTAGAAAGACATTCTACCTTGCACACCTTATCATGAAGGGATTCACATCCAGATCCAAGGATGTCATTGTACCCCTATACTCCTCCCTCATCAGACCCATGATTGAGTACAATGCCCCATTTGGTATGTACCTCACTCGGCACTTGCAGCAGCTGGAGAGACCACAAAAGTACCTCACCAAGAGGATCAAGGGTCTCCAACATATGTCATATTCTGCCAGACTAAAGAAACTCCAGCTCTATTCAATAGCATACCGTCTGCTCAGAGGTGATCTGTGCCTGACGTACAAGGCCATGTCCAATCAGGAACTGATGGACATGCTCCACCTCAAAAAATCCAAATCCATCAGAACCATGAGAGCTAAAGACTTAAACCTCAGCACAAGTATGAATAGGACATGCTGGAGGGGTAGATTCATAACCCAGACGCTTCCCATGCTCTGGAACAGAATCCCAGTTCATGTTAGGCAGTGCCTCTCTTCAAGAGAAATCTTGATGAGTGGATGGGAGATCGTAAGTTTACCCCAGGGGTCACCTCTGTGTCACTACTAGACAGGGGCACAGTAAACTAATTCTATTATATAAGGGGACCTTCACTGTGTCACTACTAGACAGAGGCACAGTATTCTAAATCTATTCTGTACATTTTTGTACCATTTCATGGGGTGGCAAAAGCCACATCACTATGGCTAGGCTTACAAATGCCCCAGGGCATATAGCCTAGTACTAAACTATGAAACTATATTGTAGGAATTGTGGAAGTGAGGAGCATTTTTTTGGTTTTATTGTCTACAAATTAATAAAGAGACAATATCAGGGCAAAAGTTGCAGATAAGTATGTAATATGCAGATATGCTTCAACAATCTTAGAATACGTCAGCACACAACAGAACTGAGCAGCAGCAATGGCACACTCTACATAAGTCACAGCCACTCTGTAATTCATGAAAACATTCTCATAAAGATTGATGTGGATTAACAAAGCTTCAGAAATTATACAATCCCAATGCAAGTTGCTTGACATTTGAAAGTAATACATATCTTAAGCAATCCCTCCAGTAAGGCCAGAGATTACTATGGATGTACTCATACATCATGTACTAATAAAATACAATTGCAGGAAGTTACAGATTCTGATAGCATCTGTAAAATTTCTAATAAAAAATTAATAAAGGCATAGGTCAGTCATGACCTCTTCAACAGAGCTAACAGTAGCTAACAATGGGTGTGGGGCATGTGTGGGGAACACAGGTAACACACACACACACACACACACACACACACACACACACACACACACACACACACACACACACACACACACACACACACACACACACATCCAAGGAAATAGGGAAATAGAAATGCCGATGTGGGGTATGGGTAAAGAAAAGGGACGCACAAGAGGTATGTTGGAATAGGAAAATCTGAGGAACCGTCAGAGGGGCATGGCCATTTTTTTTTGTGGGAATAGGCCCCTTTTTTTGTTTATTGGAGAATACATGGAAATGAAATGACAGGGAAAGAGGAGGAGATAGGCAAAACAGCAGATATACACATGTAACAAATATCACAAAGCATGACAGACAAAGATCAGAAATAAACAGTAAGGCAAGATAAGGTACACAGATGACACACTCCACAACATGGGCAATGTAAAGTTAACAAACAGAGTGGGGATGCATACCAGCCATGATGAATGATGAAATGCAGAAATACATATGTACCAATTCACTGTTATATTATGACATTTTACAAACTATGTGGCGGTTATACTTGGATGTGTATGACTGATAGCAGTTGCATGTTTTAAGGTAGAAATTGGGATCACAGTACACATTGGATATTGAATCCACTACCAAGTAGTCTGTCAGCAGTGAAAATGTAAGCCAAGCAACATCACAGATGAGCAAATGTAGCTCATGAAATGCTAGACTAGAGAATACCAGCAGAGGACAGAACCAACCCTCTGACCATGCATATGAAAGGAAAACAACCAAGCACAGTGCCAAACAGCAGTACTGTAGAAAAGCAACAAAATGGTTGCTACTTACACAAATAGATGTACACAATCCAAAGATATGTGTGATGGAATGTATATCTCAGACATAGGCCATGTCAGAGGCAACACACAGGTGTAGAAGTATATGTATATCCTTGATTGCCCTAAAAGTAAACTAGCAGAAAGCAACTTCAATGTACATACACACACACACCAATGACATTTAATAATATACATTATGAAATCTATGATTAATGCTATATAAGAACTTTCAGGTTCTGCACATAAAGTATGACAAATTAGACTGGGCAATATGTAACATACAAGAATAACAAGAACAATGATGTAATACAAGCAATAGCCAGCAACTTGTGTACATATAGCCTGCATCTGTATAATGCCCTTAGGGCTGGTACAAGTTGATATGCTAACAAAACACCTATATGAAAATGCAAGAGAATTCAAAAAAAGGTGAACATATACCATGCATATGTTCACGATATATGCCATACCTATAAAAGGGGAAGGGTGGTAGACAATAGGGCCCACATCAAGGAGGACATACCAGCAAAGCTAAGTAGGCAAAAGACAAAGTAGGGTGACACAGTGTAAGAAGACATATTGCAAATGCATGTGTACACCATCTAGGGTGGTGTTGAAGTCAACTCAAGCTACATTGAAGTAAATGGCCAATGTATGTCACATAGGCAGACTGCATTGCTGATGGCAAGAGAAATGGCTTTGTATAAATCTCACACACACACACACACACACACACACACACACACACACACACACACACACACACACACACACACACACACACACACACACGCGCCCTCACTCACACACACACACACACACACACACACACACACACACACACACACACACACACACACACACACACACACACACACTATTATGCAATCATCTAACAGCAAGAGGCATAACTTAACAAAATAAGAATCTGTATCACATACACATATGTATGTCATGCCAATGTAGAACATGTGGGATAATCACCTTTAGTTAGATATTACTGACCATGGGTATGACTACGCAAATGACAATCCTGTGAACAACATTACAACACATTAACATGATGTCAGTGACAGCTGACAGTCACAAGGTACAATATTATATTTATCAGAATATGTGCAGAGACACATACAGGCATCAGTGCATATAGGTTCATAGTTTCATATGTGTTTACTAGGCTAACAATCACAAGGGCCTTTTTAATTCTAGCCATGCATCCCAAATTTCTGACAAGTTGTGGTACCCTTGATAAGTGTAAGGAGGGGTTTGGGAGATGAAACATTTACAAGCACTGGCCTGGGAGATGAACCATTTACATGTTGCCTGTGCCCATTAGAGACATAGATGCTAAACCAGGGATGGATTTCCTGTTCCCTATCCAGTTGTCCAAGTTGCACTTGAATTGGGTTAGGGAGGAATTCTGCTTCACATGGATGGGGAGCCTGTTCTATAGACAGGGTAGTCTCTGTGATACATACCTGTCTCTCCAGCAGGTCGTATTTATAACACAGGCAAGGTTTAAGTCTTTAGAATGGGCAATTCTGGTGCTGTTTGTTATGTGGATATGCAAGGGGGTCATCAGAGTGGAGTCTGACAATGCCCTGTATGCCAGGCATAGATCACTCCTCAAAAGCCTGTAGGAGACAAAATACAGGGATAGGGCCATGAGGCTGTCTGTATAAGACATTTTACTAATGCTCTGTATTCTTTTAGTGAGGAACCTCTGTGGACATTCTAATTCTTGGATATGCCTATTTAGGTACATACCAAAGGTGGCATTGTACTCATTGACAGGTCTGATGAATGCTGAATACAATGGAACAATGGTTTCCTTGGATTTAGATACCATACTTTTGTTTATAAGTTGTGGAACTTAGAATGATTTCCTCACTACTGTAGACACATGATGGTCAAAGGTTAGATTACTGTCTATGTGTGTCCCTAAGTCCCTAATTATTGGGTCAGCTCTAAGGGGTGCGTTCTCAATATGATAGTTACCAGGGGTGGGTGACTTCCCAAAGGATACTACTATGTATTTATTGGCCTTTAGTTTTAGTCCATGGCTCTGACACCAGTTGTTTGTCTGTGTCAGCCCTCTTGGAGAACATTTGTGTCAGTGTGGGATTCAGTGACAACTCCTAATTTGCAACCATCTGCAAATTTAGTCAGTCAGAGACCACTGACATTGGCCTTGACTTCAGAGAAGTAAATGCCTAAAAGGAGCAGTCCAAGGGCTGATCCATGAGGGACTCCACTTGTGACTGGCCTCTTTGTAGAGGTGGACTCCGCAATTCTGACTTCCTGGGTCCTGCCTGTAAGCCAGTTGGCTATCCACCAGGTGACATACAAGTTTCTATATAATCTTTTGAGTTTGTCAACAATGTCTAAGTGGGGTATTGTATCAAATGCCTTGGCCAGTTAAAGGTAAGCAGTGTGAACCATTTTCCCTCATCCATTGCTCTGGTTACCTTCTCAAAGAAGTCCTCCAGGTTGAGTAGGCAAGATTTGCCCATCACGAAACCAAACTGGGTTAGGTCCAGTGTCTGGAGGTTTACTATTTTACTATTTTAAAAACACAAACTCCCTGGACCACATATCCATGATAATCCTTTCCATGCCTTTACATATAAAATAGTAGGACTTATGGGTCTGCAGTTTCCAGGGTCTGTAGATGGCCCAACTTTGTGCAGAGGAATGACTGTTGCTGCTCTCCATTCATGAGACACAAAGTCTCTTTGGAGGCTACAGTTAAATAGTAATTCCAGATGCCCTGATAGGTCATGTTTCATGCTATTTAGAAGGCATCCTGGGATATTGTCTGGGCACGTTGATGCAGTGTTCTTAGTCTTAATTAACATGAGCACAAATTTTAAAAAAACACGAAATAGGTTTAAACTGGTTGGTTGACCTTAATGAAATTTAATTATGTTCATTTTTTATGGACTTTTATTGTTATTTGTATTTATATTTATATTAAGAATAATTTTGTACAAAGTGAATAAGTGTGTTTTTTAAAATGCTAGAATTTCATGTATTTATATGCACAGTTGCACTTTAACATTTGAACATCTAAATTTCAAAAGAAGTGTAGGAATTCATCGAAGGGTTAAAAGTTTTAGTTTTTTAAGTGATTAATTGTATAAATTTAATTTAATTGAACAATTATGTACTTTAAGAATAGTATAAAAATGTGTGGCACTGATTATGAAGTATTCTGAAGAAATCTGCTTAGGGCAGATGAAAGCGCTCAATCTGGTGGATGTTGATGTAATAAAGCCTTTAAAAACGTGTTGGGACGAAGTTTTTATTGGTATTTGGTTGCTGGTTCGAATTCTACTTTATTAGTCTGTTCTTTTGGAAACTTCGTACAACCATTGTGGTAACAAGTCGTTCTATTCGTTCACCTTTTTACTTTATATCAGTGCCTTGACATGGAAGGGAGTTTGAATGACTCTACCCTTGTTGGACTTGACGTGATTATGAATGACAGTGTGAACTTGTTGCAGACTCAAAGAGAAGTCTCCCAGCTTAGAGAGGAGCTTACCTCGCTCCGTGGGGACTTAACCAAGTTAATTGAACTATTTTCGCAGGATGATAGAGTTACAGGAAGAAAAGTGCAGCAAAATGAACATGCCGTTGCCGTTGCCAGTACCTCTATGCGCCCAATGACGTCATCTCCACGCTCGGATCCAGAGAGTAATGGTGGGTTGAACAGAAGCGACGGGGCAGGAGAGCACGAAACAAGAAACGGTTCCAATGTAGAAGGAAGGTTAACCGTGAACCAAGGAATTAAATCTACAACGGAAAGCAGGGGACTGTCGAGATTTAACAAAAACACCAAAGGTACTGTTAATTTTAATGTACAAGCCACTGACCAAACGGCAACAAGTTCAAATAAGGCACGACCATTTGTTCAAACGCTGGACAATAATGCATCTAGTTTTAAAGACATTCTTGAAAAAGTGTATGTATTTGACAAATCTATGAATGTGGAACGTGAATTACCACAATTTACAAAAGAAAAGGTTTATAGAAGGAATGAGGAAACATTACAGGATAAGATATATCGTTTAGAAAAAATGCTATATAAATATAAATGCATTGAGATTGATAACAATTATTTACAGCAATGTTTGATTAAACAAGTAGTCCCTCAGGGACTAAGATTTTATAAGTACCCTTTTGGTATTCACTACAGCGAAGATGTATTGTTAGAATTTTATTCTTTTTTTGATGACTGTGGTTTTGCGTTGATAACAAAGCTTATAAAACACAATGAATTGCAACTGGAGAAAATGTTACAAGATGTCAACTGTGCTCAAACTGAAATTGTGGAAGATTTAGCTTTTGAACAATATGAGGGTTTATATGTTAGAATTTTGAAGAGAGTAGAAAATAAGGTAGAAAAAGTATATCAGAGGAAGCAGGGTAAACTATTGAGAGACATTGAGCAGTATAAAAAAGGTAAAAGTTACCCAACTCCCTTTCAAAAAGTATGGAAACAGAACGAAGGCCAAGGAAAAAGGAAAGATAGGAACAATTCAAATGTTAATGAAGGCTGGGGCAATAGGAGAAGTGAAGTATTTGAAAGTTAAGAACAGGGAAGATATGCTAATAGGAGAAATGGTCCTTTAGATGAGTTGGATTCATTCCCCGAAACAACAGAAGTTTTTTTAGGACCACGGAGGTCAGAAAGGATAGCAAGCAAACAACGGAATCCATCAGACCTATGTCCACAGGAGCAAATGGGTGGAAGCGATTTTGCATGGAAAAGGATGGGAAGGAGAGGGAAGTAGACACGATTAGAATGGAGAAAAATGGAATTACATTCCTGTATAAGGGATATAAGATACATAATTATGTGAACATGAAATTAGAAAAAGAGCATTTTGAATTGTTCTCAAAGGGATTTAAGTTTGTTAGGTCTACCCCTGGAGATTTAGCAAATATTTTGACAGAGTTAAAAATATATTTGAGGAAGTTAAATTTAAGTCTGTTGAATAAACAGGGTGAACTATTTAAAAGTAACAACACAAATGAACAGGTTAGTCCCTCTATGAGTAACACAGTCAATATCCCTCAAAGTTTAAAAAGAAGTAGTGTCTACAACCCGCCCTTGCACCCTGTTATTTACACCTTTGAGAATATAGTAACTAATGAGGTATACAAAACATACAGTCAAAAGAAATGGCCCAAAAACAACAACTTGAAACAAAAAGAAAATGAACTTCTTAATTCACTTAAGAATAATGGTGACTTGTGGTTCATGCAACCCGACAAAGGTGGGGGTGTGGTTATTTTTGAACAAAAAGTGTATAATGAGATTTTATTTAGCATGTTAAATTCTGGTGAAACCTATGAAACTTGTTCCTTTAACGAGATTCAAATGGCTTACAGAATGATAGATTCATTACTAGAGGAATACCTTACAGAAAACAGAATTGAAAATGGGACATATAATTTTTTGAAACAAAGGTATCCTTGTATTTCCCAATTCTTTGGTATTCCTAAGATACACAAAGATATACAAAACCCCCCCTTCCGTCCTATAGTCTCGGCAAAAGGTTCTAAAACGCACCCATTGGCTGTTTTTATAGACCAAAAGTTAAAAAATGTAGTAAAAAAGCAGGAACACTTAATACAAGATTCATGGGATTTTTTGGGTAAAATTAATGAAGAAACATGGTCTGAAACAAGTAAAATGGTTACAATTGATGTTAAAGACCTTTTTACCTGTATTCCCAGAACAGAAGGATTTGAATTTTTTGAAAAAATGGTCCACAAACATTTAGAGGCCACTTTAGATGAAAAATTATTGTTGTTGGAAATGACAGAAATAGTACTGGACAATAATTTTATAGCCTTTTGGGTAAATACTATAGACAAACCATAGGAGTGGCCATGGGGGCAGCTTGTGCCCCCATTTATGCCAATTTGGTTCTCCTTGGATGGGAGGAGGAAAAGGTTTTTACAAGTACATTTATGAAAAACATAAAGGTATATTTTAGGTTTTTAGATGACATCTTCCTCATTTGGGAGGATGGTCACGGAAAGAAAGTGGAAGATTTTATTAAATATATAAATGGAACTTCTAGTTTTTTGTCCTTCACTCATGAGGTCCAGGAACAGTTCATTACTTACTTAGACATAAAGTTAAGTAAAAAAGGAAAAGGTTTCAAGTCCAATGTATTTCAGAAGAAACCTGGTGTAACTCTTACCTCCACTATAACAGCCAACATCCTTACCACCAAAAGAAAAGTGTCATTAAAGGGCAGGCTGTTAGGGTTGCAAGAATGACCTCCGAAAGAGAGGATTTACTACCTGAGTTCAGATTTTTGATGGAAGCATTCTTAGAAAGAGGCTATCCTATTGAACTTGTTGGTGAAACCTTGGAAGAGGTCTACCTAGGATGGGGGTTGAAATATAAACCACTGTTGGGGCAGAAATGTATTTGTAAAGAACACACAAATTCCAACATGAAGAACTTCCCCAAAGCATGTATTATAGAATACAATGAATTTTCAGAACATTTTACCAGAATAATGGAGGAAAATTGGTCTATCTTAAAGACAAACAAGGAAATTTACGATATAGTGGGGAATAAACCATTTTTGACATATAAGACAGGGATGAATTTTAAAAGGTTGTTTGAGAGAGGAAAATTTGATTTTGATAAAAAAGCAAGGAAAGGTACCATCAAATGTGGCAATTGTCGACAATGTAGATATATTAATGAGGCAGAGGGTACAGTACTCAGGAATGGTCTTAACAGTAAGGTATCCTTTAGTAAGGGCAACTGTCATACTAGAATGTTAGTTTATTTAGCCACCTGCGCCACATGTACAGCCTTTTATATAGGCAAAACAGAGAGGGCACTCAAAGAAAGAGTATACGAACATACTAATGATATTAAGATTAAAAAAGAGACGAGTGCCCTTTACAAACACTCTATGGAATGTGTGGGTTTTGTGGGTTTCAAATTTGCCATTTTAGAAACCATTAAAATGGATAAAGATAGAGGTGATTTGAAAAACCATTTATTGGTTAAAGAGATTAAATGGCAGTTGAGACTGAAATCAAATTTTAGGCCTGGTCTCAATGAATATATAAATATCAAAGCTATTCTCGTGGACAAGGCGGCCACAGTCTAAAAACATGTTTTATTCACACAAATAACACCAAACATGTTAGTAAAAGTGTTCTCCCTTTCCTCTTTCATATTGTACATTCCAGACCTCAATAGTTTATTTATTATTAATTTTATTAAATATAATATAATATAATATTTTCAATTTTATATTTATATTGTATTTTGTATTTTGTGTATATATTTTTCCCATATATACAAACACACAATATTTGATTGTTTGTTATGGTTGTTGATTCCTTGGCCTTCTGGTAGCATTTATAGATTATTATAACTTGTATAATATAGTTTTAAACCCTCATATATATAACACATAAATAAATTTTATAGACAAATTTTATAGACAACTTTTAGTGTTAATTAACATGAGCACAAATTTTAAAAAAACACGAAATAGGTTTAAACTGGTTGGTTGACCTTAATGAAATTTAATTATGTTCATTTTTTATGGACTTTTATTGTTATTTGTATTTATATTTATATTAAGAATAATTTTGTACAAAGTGAATAAGTGTGTTTTTTAAAATGCTAGAATTTCATGTATTTATATGCACAGTTGCACTTTAACATTTGAACATCTAAATTTCAAAAGAAGTGTAGGAATTCATCGAAGGGTTAAAAGTTTTAGTTTTTTAAGTGATTAATTGTATAAATTTAATTTAATTGAACAATTATGTACTTTAAGAATAGTATAAAAATGTGTGGCACTGATTATGAAGTATTCTGAAGAAATCTGCTTAGGGCAGATGAAAGCGCTCAATCTGGTGGATGTTGATGTAATAAAGCCTTTAAAAACGTGTTGGGACGAAGTTTTTATTAGTATTTGGTTGCTGGTTCGAATTCTACTTTAATAACTCCTAATTTGCAACCATCTGCAAATTTAGTCAGTCAGAGACCACTGACATTGGCCTTGACTTCAGAGAAGTAAATGCCTAAAAGGAGCAGTCCAAGGGCTGATCCATGAGGGACTCCACTTGTGACTGGCCTCTTTGTAGAGGTGGACTCCGCAATTCTGACTTCCTGGGTCCTGCCTGTAAGCCAGTTGGCTATCCACCAGGTGACATACAAGTTTCTATATAATCTTTTGAGTTTGTCAACAATGTCTAAGTGGGGTATTGTATCAAATGCCTTGGCCAGTTAAAGGTAAGCAGTGTGAACCATTTTCCCTCATCCATTGCTCTGGTTACCTTCTCAAAGAAGTCCTCCAGGTTGAGTAGGCAAGATTTGCCCATCACGAAACCAAACTGGGTTAGGTCCAGTGTCTGGAGGTTTACTATTTTACTATTTTAAAAACACAAACTCCCTGGACCACATATCCATGATAATCCTTTCCATGCCTTTACATATAAAATAGTAGGACTTATGGGTCTGCAGTTTCCAGGGTCTGTAGATGGCCCAACTTTGTGCAGAGGAATGACTGTTGCTGCTCTCCATTCATGAGACACAAAGTCTCTTTGGAGGCTACAGTTAAATAGTAATTCCAGATGCCCTGATAGGTCATGTTTCATGCTATTTAGAAGGCATCCTGGGATATTGTCTGGGCACGTTGATGCAGTGTTCTTAGTCTTAGAGGGAGCATTAAGGACCTGTTCCTCTAGTGATAATAGGGGGAGTTATATTTGATGGTATTTCCTGAGGGAAGATTGAGGGGGAGAGAGGAGTAAAGCTGGAGCTGAATTTAACAGCCAGGAGGTTTGCTATATCTTCTGACTCAGTATGGGTGGCTCCATTTTCAATGAGCTCTGCACACAATTGTGTATTGCTTTTGAGGTTGTGGACATAACTAAAAATGCCTTGTGGTTGTCCTTGGCCTGGGAGTCCAAACTTACCTCAAATATGGCTTTGGTAGACTTTATTTGTCCTCTGAGTTGTTGGTTTAATTTGATGTGAGTGTTTTTATATTGCTGTGTACTGCACCTCCTAATGTTTGCCATGATTTTTTTCCTTCTGTTATGCAGCCTATTGAAGTTGTGATTCTACCAGGGTGGCTTGTTTTTTGAGCTAGTTCTGTACTTCTTCCTGGTGGGTACAGCTGCCTCTATGCAGCTATTAACATGCTTATACAGTGTTTCTGTGAACAGTTCTGCATAGGCAGTAGTGTTCTCAGGATTTATGGGGGCTTGCAATTTTGCCAGGTTATCACTTAATAGCAGAAGGTTAGACTTAGAGTAGTTCCTGAATATTCCAGGTTTAGCTGGGGTCCAGGTTTATTTTTATTTAAAGGAGACCATTTTGATGTCTGCCCTTACCAGGGAAGACATTACAGTATGGGGAGTGCAGCTCTCTCCCATATTAGTGAGGACCAGATCCAGTATGGTTGCACCCCTAGTTGGTGTATTGACTATGTGGTCCAGGAAGTTTGTGTTTTTAAAATCCAGGAATGTCTGTGCCTGTACGTTTGATGTTTGTATAGGATTCCTAGTTAATAGTGGGGTAATTAAAGTCACCCATGAATATGGTATTGGGTTGGACGGTTAGTGTTTCTAGTAAGTTTAAATACATGGTATGAGTTTCCTGGGTCATAGATGATGACATATGGCTTGCAAGAAAATGGTAATTGGATTTTGCCTATGTTGAGTTATACATAGAGCAGCTGAAGTGCATTGTCCTGTTTGACAAGCCTTCAAGTATATTTATTTTTGTTGTAAATAGAGACACCTCCACCTTTAGTCCCTACCTGTGAAGTAGCTGGTCTAAATGTGTGGAAGGCATTATAACCTTGCACTGCTGGTGTGCTTTAAACCATGTCTCAGTGACCGCACAGATGTCAGCATTCTCTAGGGTGAAGAGAGATTCTAGGAAGTGGAGTTTTTTATTTAGACTCCAAGCATTGAGCAGTAATGCCTTTAGATTTTCTTGTTTTTGATTTGCTATGTCGGAAGTACTTTCAGTTTGGCATTGCCTAAAAAGGTACTATGGGGTAAACAACATTTTAGCTAATATTCGAAAGCCTATAGGGGACAGGTGCAGACTATCTCTGGAAAAGCAGCGTGGTCTGTTGACCATCTCCTTCCATACTGACAGATATTGCACCCTCTTAGAATGACACCAGAAACTAAGCCAATTATTAAAGTCTATCATATTTTCTTCGTATTGTGGCATCTTCCTTGGAGAAGGTAAAATGCTGTTCATTGCTAGGCTCATACCAGCCTGAGACACATATTCCTAGAGCTCCATGATGTCTCTCTTCATATAGTCTAGGGAGGTATACCTTAGGTCATTTGCTCCCACATGGACTATGACTCAGTCATATTGGTACTTGTGGTCCAATGACCTGAGTATGTGTGTAATATGGCTGATCCTAGCCCCTGATAAACAACTGACTTTGACTTTCCCCTTACTCAGCCTGGTGAGAGGGACATCAGTGTGTCTCATGATGGCATCTGCAATGACTAGAATGGTGGATTGTGTGGTGGCTTGCCTTATGGGCTTAGAGGTACAGGCTCCATGAGATGTAGCTATATGTGTTGATGTAGGTGTTGTTTTAAAAGAGTACATTTGGGGCTGCTGAGGGTATTTGTTATGTGTACTTTGTCTAGGAGGTCTTTGTGGTTTAGGAAGGTTACATTTAAATACCTCAGCATATGTGGGTCAATATGTCTGCTTTGAATTGTGTGTGATGGGTGCAGACTGTGTACTAAGAATCTGACATTAGGAGTACTTTTATGAGAGCTTTGTCTCCAGTGACATTGTGTAAATACATCTGTCACATACCTTATCAGTTTGTTTGAGAATTAACTGGTTGTCAGTAAAGATGAGGCAATTTCTACATTTCCACAGGATGCCCATATCCACCAAGCTGGTAATGTTGACAGTGGGGAAATTTCATATCCATGGCAACAGACCTTTTTTTATTGATTAGATTGCTGGAATGGGACTATCAATCAATGTCAGGAGTATCCAGTTTGCAACTATGGAGACAGTGCTTGTCACTGCAGATTAGTTGTCCTGTGTGCAATTAGGTATAGAAGAAATTTCAATCGTGCTTTTACAAGAAAAAATGTCACTCAAGGTGTCTGAGTCTGTACAGAGCACTGTTAAACACTTGAAGGAAAACTAATATGTATACTCTGAAAATGTAAGGATGACATATTTAGGTAGATATTCTGAAGTGAGGGTTGGGAGGGTGGGGTAATGGTTAAGGTGTTTGCCTTACAAACACAAAGTGCAGCGTTTGTGTCTCAGAAGGGATAATTGGCTAAGCTTACAAGGGCAGGTAGCCTAGTACTAACCTATGAGAAATAAATCAATCAGTACTTACTAAAAACAAAGAATTAGCTTGTCAGGAATGATTAAAAGATAGGAGTCACATGAGTGGCTAGTGCTGGTCTCACCACAGCTTCACTCTGCTGGAATACAATGCTCTTTTGCTTCTTCTCTCACCAGAAGCAAAATGTTAGCACCAATACCAAGATAAGAAGCAGGCCACAACCTGTGTGGTGATCCACAGTCTTGTTCCAGATGATGCAAGGGTCTGTAGGCTTGTTATAGCCTCTTCCTTGTAGATGCCTTGAATAGCAACCAGATCAATCAGGAACGTTAAGCACAGATACTCACTGACCAACCGGAAACAGTCAGGAATCAATGCACTCTGCCCCTTCTCTCACCATTGTACACCATTTGCCAAAATATGTGAATGCATGTGTATTAGAAATGCATGCAGAAATGTAACATACACCATTTGTCGAAATATGTGGATGTATGTGCATAAAAAATGCATGCAGAAATGTAGCATAAGCTAAAGAAGGAATACTTTAATGTTACTTTATAAATCATCAATATATAGGTATGTACATGAAAGGTGCATGCATTCTGTAAAATATGACTGCCAAAATGTAGAAGACACAGTTATATGATACAACATGGCACCATCTTTGCAAATACATGCCACACATAAAGCCATTATGCCAGTGAGACAGCACAAATATTATACAAAGCACAGGAGAAGGACATGTCCTGCTGTTGAACAGGCATGACACGTAAAATCACAAATCATACCCATCCCACAGTGTTTTTTGTGGAGTATGGGCAAAAAGTTGTTTTCAAGTTGCTGTAAATCCCTCACATATGTACAGTGGAACTCTTGCATCAGTAGCAGCATGTTAATTGAAAAATAGATAAATGTAACATAGAGGGGCCACAGTACATTGGCTATAACAGTAATATGCTGTACCTCATGAATAGGAGTACAGACATATGTACATGAAATGAGTGCCACACCTGGTCACATGGGGCAATGCATGCATCAAGTGCAGAAACGCATGGACACCAGCATGATAACTGCATGTCTAATGTGGTAATGTGTGTCATGCACCAGGTGCAACATAATGCTAAGTGTCACATGACATTTGGAGTGTACATTTGGTCATGTATCACATAAGCATGGCAGCAAAATGCTATGCATGCACAAGTTGCCTACACAGTCCAACCGTTTATATGGCAAACACCATGGTGGCAGCAGTACACAAGTAACCACAACAGACAATACTTACAGTCTTGAGGTACTGCTCTAATGGGATGAACATCTCAAAAAATCTCCTGGGTTATTTCCCTGAATGAGTCCCACATTGCCTGTGCCATATCCTGAAAGAAATTACCTGTGTCTCTCATCTATGTCAGGAAGACATCAGTCATCACCTTCTGGATCTGGTCCTGAAAATTGTCTTGTGGTGCTGCTGGGTGATATCTTCTCCTCTGGGGATGCAGCAGGGAAGATAGCACATGCAGGTCCAGGTTCTTCCTCCTCATCATTTTCTTCTTCTCCATCATGGTCATCATCATCATCATCCAAGGACTCGGGTAGTAGTCTTGCCATCCTCTCAACTCTGGCATCTGATGGGTGAACGTCCACTGGTCTGATGCTGTGTCAAGGTTAATCACAAGACAAGAAAATATATAATATGCATACCTGCAACTGTATGAGTACATAACATATCCACTGTGACACAATGCATGGGCAGAAGACATTCAGTATGACACATTGCAATAAGGTATGCCCATAGTCAAGTGTACCTCAATATACAATGTAGGTCATGAATCCAAACCATAACAGTGTGAACCAAGTCTATCAGGTTGCATATTCTGTAAAAAACATAACTGTAATAAAACACAAACCGGTGTCCAATGGATATTCATGCATACATCACATTCCCTATGTCCTATTATCTACACTTATGGATGATTTCAATAGAGGCCTATGTCAAGACCACTATATCCATCACAAAATGTGAGCAGGTTACTTCAGGCCATGCCATGGCATGCATAACTGATTATGAAAAGATTATTGTTTTTAAAAAACAGCACTGTTTATTAATTTTGTATTTTTTTTTTTGTAAATGTACCTAATGTCTTTTTGTGGAGCTTTTCTTCCTGGGCCTCTGTTCAAAACGAGTTATTTTGGCCAAGTCAGACTATCCCATTAAACAAATCTCAAATAAATAAATAATCCATCTTATCTGTGGAAATCTGTTTTTTACATGAACACTTGTTTATCAGCTATTGTTATACATAACAAGCATGCACATAACCAACCCACTTAAATAACATGACATTTAGAAAGAAGCATATCAGAGCACTATATCAATCAAATACAAAACACTACACTTTCTCACTGCTTTGGTCAGTAGAGTATCATACAGTATCGCAGCACTAGTTCCATATTTCTTGTCTTGTATGTAAGCCTTGCACATTTATGTCAGTGTGTGATTATCTGAATCATACAGAACTGTAATCCAGGTGCTGTGCAAGTAATCAATCATGTGAACAACCACCAATTAATATATTTGTATAATGAAGATATAATGAGATGACAATCCAGTGGGAAATATAAAAGCTAAATGCAAATGAGCTGAGTAAGCAAGGCAACATGGTCATTGGGCTGGCACAACATCAAATCTTTGGAATTAAACACAACACCCTAGATATAATGGACAAGCATAAGCACAATGACAGCCTGTAACATAAAACCATAGCTGATACCCTACAAACAGTACTGTTTGTCTACTAATGTACCACTGCCCTGCAGACATTTATTATCAATCACTACATATGCCCATGCAAAATGCAAACAGCATAATGTTGACTGGTAGATAAGTAACAGGCAGTTATAAGTACAGAACATAAATGGTTATGTACACAACTATCCCTAAACACAGAACACAAATGTATTGTGACCTAAGCATCATAGGTTCATAGGTTCATAGGTAGGTACTAGGTTATCTGCCCGAGGGAGTGTGTTGGCTTTCGCCACCCCATTGATTAATTAACTGATCCTCTGTCAAGCAGAGCCAATGAAGTGATCCCAGGGGTGTATTTTCTGTTACCCATCTATTCGTCAAGGTTTCTCCTGAAGAGTGTTAGGGAGAGGCTCTGCCTAATGTAGTTTGGAATTTTGTTCCAAAGCATGGGGAGTCTCTGTGACAGGAATTTATCCCTCCAGCATGATCTATTTATTGTTGTGGCAAGGTTTAGCTCACTAGAGCGCGTGGCTCACAGTGACTTGGATTTCTTTAGGTGGAGCATGTCCATCAATTCTGAGTTGAACATGGCTTTGTAAGTCAGGCAGAGATCAGGTCTGAGTAAGCGATATGCCACTGAGTACAGCCAGAGTTTTTTCAGGACATATGTTTGAGGCCAGTAATCCTCTTGGTGAGGTATTTTTGTGGTCTTTCCAGCTGTTGAAAGTGTCTTGTGAGGTACATCCCAAATGGGGCATTGTACTCTATGATGGGGTTGATGAGTGACAAGTAGAGAGGCACTATAACCTCTTTATTTCTAGATGTGAACCATTTAGTAATTAGATGGGCCACATAGAAGAATTTCCTAACTACTTTGGCAATATGATTGTCAAAGGAGATATTACTATCTACCTGGGTCCCCAGATCTCTTATTACCTCTTCTGTATTAAGGGGGCTGCCACCTATGTGGTTATTCGTGGGTGTTTTGTTTTTCCCAAACGGGATGACTATGCATTTTTTGGCATTTACCTTGAGAACATGACTTTGACACCAGGTGTTTGTCTCAGTAAGGCCGTTTTGGAGGATGTCTGTGTCAGCTGGAGAGTCAATTATGGCTCCCAGGTTGCAGTCATCGGCGAACTTGGTTAGCCATAGTCCTCCTGTGTTTGTTTGTACTTCTGAGAAGTATATGCTGAATAGTAGGGGTCCCAGGACCGAGCCTTGTGGGACACCACTTGTGACTGGTTTAGAGTCGGACCTGGAGCCCGCTATTCTTACCGTGTGAGTTCTATCTGTAAGCTAGTTGGTAACCCATCTCATGATGTAGGGGTTTATGTTCAGGCTGGTGAGTTTTTCTATAATACCTGAGTGGGGAATGGTGTTGAAAGCCTTGGCAAGTTCAAGGTAGTCTGCGTGAACCACCTTTCCCTCGTCTATGGCCTTGGTGACTGTCTCAAAGAAGTCAACCAGGTTTAGTAGGTATGATCTGTCCTCAACAAAGCCGAACTGGGCCGGATCAAGAGTTTGGAGGTTCCCAATGTCTTTGTTAATGAGTTCCATGATGATGTCATCCATAGCCTTGCAGACCAGGCTAGTCAGGCTTATGGGGCAATAGTTACCAGCATCAGTTGTGGCCCCTCCTTTGTGGAGTGGAATAACCGCTGCTGTGCTCCATTCTATGGGCACGTAGCCTGTGGAGAGGCTGAGGTTGAACAGCGTGTTTAGGTGGGGGGTTAGTTTGTTCTGTAGTTCGTGCAAGACGCAGCCTGGGACACCATCTGGCCCCACTGACGCTGTGTTTTTGGCTTTTGAAAGGGCTGTTTTCACCTGTGCGTCTATGATTTTCGGGACACTATACTTTTCCAGTATTGTTGTGGACCCTTTTGGGGGTGAGAGGGGGGTGAAGTTTGCACTGAATCTATCTGTCAGGATGTTGGCAATATCAGTAGGTTCAGTATATTTTGTGCTATTTTGCACTAGTTCAGTGCATATCTGAGAGTTGCCACTTAGATTCTTAACATAGCTAAAGAAGGCTTTGTGGTTATCTTTTGAATCCTTGGCTATTTTTCTTTCGAAGTTAGCCTTGGATGATTTTTATGAGGGATCTTAGTTTCTTACTGATACTGATCAGGGATGTCTTTCCTTCTTGGGATTTGCTTTTTTTTCTGAACTGGTTTCCTCCTTCTGTTGTATAGCCTGTTTATGGCAGGGGTCCACCAGACTATTTTCCTTCTCTTAGAGGAGTGGGTCTTAGTTTTGCTAGGGATGGCACAATCCATGCATCCTTGTAGGTGCTCATAGAGTGCATTTGTAAAGGTTTCTGCATCTTGGGCAGTGTTATCCTTCAGTGTGGAGGCTGTGAAACTTACCTCCTCTGTCTTAAGTAAGGTGAAGTTTGCATTAGAAAAGTTTTTTACTGTGGTTTCCTTAGTTGGGGGTGGTGGTGGTGGGGTGTGGAGATCCAGAGTGATTAGTTCATGGTCTAATCTAACCAGTGATGGGTTGACCTCCAGTGTGGAACACCTGTTGCCCATGTTGGTGATGACCAGGTCCAATATGTTTTCACCTCTGGTAGGGGAGTTCACCAGCTGATCCAGGGCATTTGAGTTGATGAATTCCAGGAAGCGCTGGGCCTGGGAGTTTGTACTCAAGTAGTTTTCCCAGTTAATAGTAGGGTAATTGAAATTGCCCGATATCAGGGCATTCAGTAGGACCTTCAAAAGTGCTGTAGGCAGAATACAAAGCCCATATAGAACTAAAGCACACACCCCACATAGTTCATCAATAATAACAGCATCAGTCATAAGAAAAAGCAGTACCAATTCATTTGTAAGCCACATGCAAATGCACTGTGACTGTTATACATAACTGACTCTCATCAAAGTTGTGATTTAGAACTCACAACATTATCTTCAGAAACTATTGCAGATACCTTACAGATGCATGATGGGTATTTTTGAATTAGTAGTAGTATACATGGCAACGCAAAACAAGCCAGTCCTCTAACAATGATTAGATCTATCCTCAGTAAAAATGTGAAAAAGTAATCAACATATCTCTTTCTCTGTGCTGCTCCTCCAGCCTGTGCATCCACTTGATGCACAAAGAATGATTCTAGTGTGTTCTTCATCACCTGCAAAAAGTAAAGCATGTATGAATGACACTATGTAGGTATAAATTAACAGTGAAATATGTTGGGCAGCTTTTGTTCTCTAAGTTTTACACTGAATAAAATTACAGAATATGTTACACACACACTACTTTATATTTTGAATGACTATTGAACATAGATTGGAGGACCTGAAATTCAAACCAGTGACTCTTAGCTATGTTCATACTATAACTCTGACACTTACTTGCCTAGCTAATCCATCTTGGCTGAGATTGCATGGAGGAAATGCAATTAAACAAATCGGAGGTATGAATTTTTAGGGATGGGGTAGTAACATGGATTATAGCTTACAGATTACATGATTATTAAAATACAGTTCAATGTGCTGTGCATTTGTAAATAACACCTTGCTATCATGACTGCATGTCAACACATTGGTCACAATATAAAAACACAACTGTAGCATTTCATACCTCAGATAGCGGAACACTGACATATCACACATAGCTGCTTTTAGCAGACACCTATGTACAAATCATGTTGATCACATACACATGAATGTAGTTTATGTAGGACAGAAAATATATACATATATTTTGTTGTTACATTAGAAATTTTACATCACAAATATTCCTGGTATCAGGGGATGTCCTTGATCGATAGTCAAATGTATATCTATCCATCTCACTCCCTCCAAAATAGCAGTATGAGAAAGGTGATGATTTGGAGTTAAACAATGACAGAGTTATACAGTACATTCAGTTTCACAATGTTATCTCATTCCACATTGATTCTACAGAACTATCCCACTACATTCAAAGCTTTACACATGAAATTTTAGTAAAAGAGCTGCTGTTAGCAGAAAATTACGGATAATGGAGATATTGGCAGCAATCCGACCAGTACATGCCACAGTTTTAGACAAGTGCAAAATACCCAACAAATAGGTATCTGTACAAGCATTTTCAAAATGTTTTCACACACAGAGAGCAAGATTTACTGAAAGATATCCCTACAAGAGGTTGAATCCACAGTTAGCCATGATATATAAATGTTGTCCTCATGCTTTACAGGCTGAGCTAACACACAGCACAACATCTTCCTTCTTAACAGAATACTACCATGTGTTTCTGTATCCTTATTCCTGCAGATAATAAAAGAATATTTTATTTATTTATTTATTTATTTATTTTACATTTGTTGACTGGGATAGTCCGACTGGATGCATGTCCATTTTCAGTGGAGGCCCGGGGAGAAAAGCTGCATATATGCAACCATCCAATACCTAAACGCTATAGGCACTCATACTCCACACAACGGCCAGGAAGGTATAAAAGAAAAAAAGATTTGTAAGGGGGTCATAAAATTTAAATATAAAAGGGGGAAAGGAAATAACTAAAATGGATTAAGTTGGAAAATACTGACTATAAAATATTTATGAAGATTATTCACATAAAATGATGAGTGTCATGAAAGGAAAATTGTGATATATGGGGTCAAAGGTAAAGGAGTAAATGAAATGCTAATGATGGTTAAAGAAGTGTTTTAGTGTATAGATAAAGGTGGGAGAGGGAACAGTAACAGTATGCAATGTGGCTAAGGTACCTGATAGCACTGATCATGGGGAAATGTTGAACATTTTACAAGAATAAGACATAGGAGAAAAAAAAGAATGATAGTGAGGACAATTTATGAAAATTCTTGTATGTCTATGATGGTGAATGGATGGGTATGAAAAAAAAAGATAAGGCAAGGAAGGGGTTAGAACAAGGTAGTCCACTGATGATGTGGTTGTTTGTGATGGCAATGAATGCAGTTATTATTAATATGTAGATCAAGGTTAAAGGATGGTAGATGGGAAGTTAAGGAAGGGATAAGATTAATATTAATGTTAACTTATGCAGATGAACTGGTTTTAGTAGACAAAAAAAAAAAAACAATGCATGAAAGAGAATGTATAGAACTGAACAAATTTTAGGTACAGACATATTATAGTTAAATAATTCAAAATGTAAGGGGTTTGGAAATGTGGCAAGAATGGCAGGAATTTATTTTAACAGAAATTAAACTGGTGATATAGGGGTTAAGTTTGAGAGAGAACAAGTGGTAATAGAATAGTGGAAAGAGGTTCTAAAAAAAATAGAAAAGTTGACAGACTGGTGGACGATGTTTCAGTTGTCCCTTAAGGAAAAGTGTGTGTGTGTGTGTGTGTGTGTGTGTGTGTGTGTGTGTGTGTGTGTGTGTAGATATATATATATATATATATATATATATATATATATATATATATCAAACACATATATTTTAGGAAAGCTTGCATATTTAGGTGGTGTGTACATGTGTCCAAATTGTATGAAAACTGAATTACTGGGGATCTTTCTGGTTTTCTGTGAGGAACAAAGTTGAATCTGGTCAAAAGAAGGGTAGTTTATAATGTACAAGAAAAAGGGGGGAGTTGAATTTAACAAATGCATTTTTTTCTTAGATTCAGTAAATTTGTTTTGAGTGTCAAAAAAGTATCTGAAAAAAGACTGTGAGGAAATTTGTATCTGAAAAATATAACGGCACATGGGTGGGTGCAGGTAAGAAAAGGAAAAGTGAAACAAAAGGTTTGGAAGAGAAGGAATATAAAAGTAAGATACAGACATAGAGAATTAATACAAGTGAAGAAGAGATGGAAAGGAAAGAAGGGTATAAAAATTATGAAAGAAAGATATTCTATAAATCTATAGGAAAAATGGGGTGAACACAAGAAAGCAATAAAAAAGGCAGGAAAGATTTGAATCTTTTTTTTTTGAAGCAAGTGATTTTCTGTGGCATTTACTATTGGAAATACTACTACTAAAATCTGAAATGATAGAACAAAACACGTGTAACAGCTGTAATACTGGTGAGATACTGCAACATTCTTTTTTGGATTGTAAGAAAAATGAAGGGTTTTGGACATTATTCAAAGATGTTTACATCTTCAAAGTATTTAAAAACATTGATATGAATGTGGTGTTTTGTGAGAAATATAATGTTGGGAGTGAAAATGAAACAGAAAAATGGGATCTGGGGTTGGCTTGGGGTGGTCCATGTTGGCTTAGCGTGGCCCAGCATAGCTTTAAGATATAAATTTGCCATAAATAAGAAAAGTCCCAGCACCTCACTGTAGAAAACAGAAGGGCTTTAGGACCTGGTGGGATTATGGGAGACCTCTTTAAGATACAGCAAGCTCCATAGTTCACTAAAACAACAGGGCTTTAAGAACTTGCAAGAGACTTCTGAAGATGTAACAAGCCCCAGAAATCTCAGCAGTTTAACATACCATCCATTGGAGATTTGATTTATCATCCAGAGAGCAAATGAAGCTGCTGTGTGTGAGAAAATAGATAGGGAGATATTTTGCAGAGAGCAAACAAAGCCAGTGCCACCATTCTAGTAAGTGCAGTCATCAGCAGGAGAGTGATTTACGCCACCATTTCAGTGAAAGAGTATGTGTATATGGCTTAGTTACATAGGCTGTCTAGTTAAGTGACTTTTCTGAGTCAAACCTGAACCTCAGTTGTTAGCAAGCATCTTAAACCTCCATACCAACTGCCAGGTATCATTTTGTTTATTTGTTTTGTTTGTTTTTGTAAAACACTGAACATCATCAGATACCCACTTAGTCACCCCAACTTCCCCAGAATAGAAATATCTATTACCCTCCTACACCTGAACAAGCAGAAAACTATTTGGATTGCTACCTTATATATTCCCGCAGACAACACCATTATCATTCTCAAACACACCTTCAATGGTTTTCCACTAAGGTAAATAAAGAAACTATTATACTTGGGGATGTGAGTATAGAATATTTACTTGTAAACACTAACTCCCCTACCCTCTCTATTAACCTATTCAATTTCACTCAAGTAATCACCTCACCCACTGGAACTGACAAACATAGCAACAGACACTCACTACTAGACTGGATCCTTACCACCTCACCCTCGGATATAAACACCATTGGCTGTCTCTCAGACACCATCAGTGACCATCTCCCCAGATGTATTAAAAGACAAACTAATCGCACCTCCAAACATACAGTATTAAAACAACTATGGAGACTCTCCTCTTTTAAAAAAGACACCTTTATAAACTACCTCTCTCAATACAACTGGAATACTATAAAAAAAAACTACCAGTAGAAAATGCTTTAACCCATTTCAATAACACATTCCTTAACATTCTAAATGAGTTAGCTATGGGGGGTGGGGGGGTGGGGGTGGAGCCTGAATGGCCATCTGTTAGCAGCAACTTTATTGAGCTCCACAAACCTATACTAGAATACATGAAAATACTCATTCTATTTAACAAAAACAAAAACTATTTTATTAAGTATCCCCTAAACTATAAATATACCAACTTTGTACTGGATTCATCAAGATTTTCCTATCAAAATATCCTGGAGATTATTTCATCTGTGTGGAAATGAACAACTGAAAGTATTCCCATTCTGAGACATCACTGAAAAAGGAAATTCAACTGATGTCAGCTACTCTTCATGAACTATCTCTAAAAATGGATAGATTCACAGACAAGTTAGAGAACCTCAAAGAAAATTGTCAAAAACAAACGGATGTCCCTAAGGAAATGTTACAACAACAAACTAAAATAATGGACATTGAAACTTCACTTACTGACATTGATGGGAGACTTAAGGAAGAAGAGAATCAATGTGAATTCTTACAGCACAACAACTGGTTAATCAACAAAATAGATGACCTGGAGAATAGAGAAAGGTGAACAAACATAAGAATGGTTGGATTCCCTGAAAAACCAGAAGGTGAGGACATAGTTTTATTCTTAAATTCTTGGCTTCCTGAATATTAGACTTAAAAGAAAGTCTATCAAATGGAATAGAGAGAGCACATAGAGTCACAGGAAAATCAATTCCTTCCTCACCTACTGCACCTCGTAGATCTATAGTAGTTAAATTTCTATCATATTTGGATAAAAATCTTATATTTAAGTCAGCATGGAGAAAAAGTCCCTTAACATACAAGCAAAATCAAATAAGATTTGGTAATGACTATTCTTCAAGAGTTTTAGAACTGAGGAAAAAAACCTGGCCACCTGTGAGACTTCTTAAACAAAATAAAATAAAAGCTCAACTTGTTTATCCAGCAAAAATCAGAATTTTCTACTCAGATGACATGAGAACTTTCAACAACCTTGAGGAAGCAACTTCATTCATCAAAAACAATAAAATAATCACTATTCCAGAAGAAATGGACTGGGCAATATCCCCCTCTTTGAAAAGATCTCCTGAAAAAAATAATTGGTCTGATGTGAGGAAGAAGAAACAAAAAACTGAACTTAAAAACATAGCCCGGGATTCATGAAGCTCGGCGCAAGGCCAGCGTTAGGCTTGCGCCGACTGTGCGGCATGTAGATGGCGCAGTAGTGCCAAATGCATATTAATGAAGGCGCTCTGCCGCCACAGCCACGTGCATAGGAAACGAGCGCGAGTGCATAGGGCATGTCGAAGTGCTGCACGGAGGTGTGGAAATGTCAACTGTCGACGTGCAACCTAAAATGCTTGAATATAACAATTTGCCTGCAATAGTAATCACAACTGTCAGTGTCCGTGGATACTGAAACGTATGCAAAGCATGCAAGACAGTTCTTGCGAACACAAAATGAAGAAGCAAACACAAATGCACGGTAGGGAATATCGAGTCTCCATCCCTCGAACAAATGACATTGAAAACCGTGTGCCCGTATTCTAACGCAGTGTAAATAGTTATACCAAGTGGAAGTGAAATGCATCATGTTAGCACGCTGCCAGTAGCTACGTCTAGCCCAATGGTCAGGGTTACCAGCTGTCCCACATTGTGAGGGATAGTACACAGCTGGGCAGATGTGTCCATACAAAAGCCATGATAAATGTAAATATCTAGCGACCGTATGACAGAATTATATCCCACAATGCATGTAATAGCCACATACAATAGGTATGTCCGTATGTAAAATACCACATGTGACAATAAATAGAATAAGCAAGAAAAAGAAACAGAAGGAGCATATAAACTGCTACAACAATAAGCTAACATGTAGGCAGAAAGGAAAAGTATTATCCGTAGTGCTGACCGTGGGTATGTGTTGTCCTGTAAAATCAGATATATGTCCGGAATATATCCCATCCTGGACATATGAAAAGGTGGCACCCTACCAATGATCAGAGCAGTCGGCCAAAATCCGCCCATATGCTGTCCAAGCCGTACTTGTCAGGATGTGTCACAGCTGAATGGGTATAACCCCGCTGTACCAACCATGTCATGAAAGTTAAGTATGGGCATGTATCTATGTGTGTGATGTACAGCATGTGGAAGGTGAAACATGCCAGGGTAGTCCACACAACCATACAGGTACCTGACATATGTAGTGTATGCAATGTGTCCCCTTGACCGTGTCATGGGCCATCAACCAAAGAAGTGATGAATGGAGTGTCAGGAATATGTGTGTGGGGGGGGATGGGTAATGGTATAATCCACAAAGGCGAGACTGTGTTGGATGCAGAATAGGTGAATTGGAGGTGTATGAGGGAGCAGCGGGAGAATCAGAAAGAAACACAAAGAACAAGTATACACATCTGCAATACAACCTGACAGGCCATACTGTAGAACACAATCACACAAACATATGAATATTAAAATGTGCGATACAAATGTACAGAAACGTCACTGGCACATACCCACAGAATGGTCTGGATGGAACCGGCCCATTCAAATGCAACACACCTGGATGCATAATTGAATACACATCATTCCCTCCACAGCACACAACCCACCCCCATACCTGAACGTCCACCAAATCCAGCCATACTCGGCCTACTAGCTTGGTGCAGCCATATCTACACATAGTGACCACTACTCATATGTAGTAGGCAGTGTCACCCTAGGCAGTTTCAGGATTGCGAACTATGTATCCCTTGCATGTAAAACCCCAACACATTTTCGTAAAGCCAAAAGAATGGACGGTATTTTGTTCAATTTTTGGATATCCCTCATGGGATAAGTAACCTGTGTAAACATCAGACTGGGTATCAGGACACGATGTCCAGACCTGTAGACATCTGGACACAAGTTGAATGTGCAGTAGTGGTGCACAAGACTGTCCAGCCCTAGACAGTCATGCAGAACCTACTACCCAGGATCAAATACCTGGCCATGACGCACGTCTCCCCACATGAATAATCGAGAGAATATATTGTACACATTCGCATAGTGGCACTTGGAAATAGGGTGATTAAGGCGCTAACATAAACAGGGTACTTTCTGATCCACTGTGTGAGGGACAGTCACTGTTTGGGTAGATGTGTCCTTACCAACAATGATACAATGGCAAATGTCCTGTGATTGTAGGAAATAACTATGTACCATACTTCATGTAACAGTTGCCTAAAGCAGTCATGTCTGGATATAAAATACGTAATTCGTACAAGAAATGACTCAACTAAAGTGCTAAAGGAATAGGCTGTCAGCTAGGAAAATATTGAATGTTCTAAACCCTGCACTGACCGTGGGTGTGTTGGCCTAAAAGATCTGGTGTCTCCAGAATATATCCCATCCTGTACATATGAAAATGTGGCAACCCTACCAATGGTCAGAGCATTCGCACAATAACTGGCCAGCCTCTTAATCACTCACAAAGCCAGTGACAGTTGGAGGAAATGTGTTGAATGAGAATGACTAATGACAAGAATTAAGAGTAATAGACGCATTTAACTGCAGAAAATAAGTAGTAATACGAATCTGTCAACAATTTCCAAGTTAATAGTACTAATATTGTAGAAGCTACCGTGATTGTCCCTGATTTGTCATTGCCTTGTCCCTGTCACTATTGAAAGTAGTCCCCAAGTATCACACAGGTCTGCACACATATGTACACCAACCAACTGTCACAGTTGTTGACAGGGCTATTGCATACCTGTAGTGAATTCATAAGTGATGTCCAGAATAATATTAATCGTATATATGAATGAATGAAATAGTCAAATGTGAAGGGAAACACCAGTGGAAACCCCCCCAACAATGTATCATGTAGTGGAAGCACCCCCCACACTGTATTATGTAGTACTGACCTAATAACGTGGTCAGAGGTGCCCAAACCCCTGCATCTGTAAACACAGGTAGAATGTTAAAATCAGGATCAACTCTGTCCATGTGCTACATCTGACATTTGAACAGGTACAGGGTAGTTCTAGTCACCAGTTGGACAAGCCTAAACCCGGACCAGCACATGAACACCCTGACAATCAAACATACGTATGTGCCAGGACTATAAGCGTTGGAGTTCTGAATACCCTTGGAGTGAGTAGACATGCAGCACGGGTCCAGAGCAGTAGGGCATAGGGAATGTCAGAAGTGTAGTACTGCGGTTTTCCCAGCAGGAGAATGGATGCCTGCTGTGTAAGTGAAGCAGTGAGACATGTGTTAGGGTAGCTATGAACCATGGGTATACATATAAATGAGGCAGAACACCAATACTGTAGTTGTTAGAGCATCCGCCTAACGTAAAGGCATTCCCGGTTCAAGTACGACTATAGCACATATCAATTTATTGTGTAATGAATGCCTCTGTGCTGTAAAGCCAACATTTAAACATGTAAAGGTGAATGCGTGTTTCGCATGGGGCCGTTAACCGGATTCCATCAATCAAAGTGGCACTATCATAAGGAATAAAGCACATGTAAGCACAAAGAAGTGGCAGTAAATATATGTAACTCACAATAAGGAGATGCAAGTGCCCTTGTGGTGTAAGCAGCTTTTAGCATAGCAAATGTATGTTGTTTTGTACAGATGTAACTTATATATATATATATATATATATATATATATATATATATGTATATATATATATATATATATATATATATATATATATATATACATATATATGTATATATATATATATATATATATATATATATATATATATATATATATAGATGTGTGTATAGATAAATATCCACAGACATAAAAGAAATATGCAAAGGGTGGCCTAATGGTTAAGGTGTTTGCCTTACAAACACAAGGTGCACGGTTTGAGTCTCACAAAGGATAATTGGCTAGGCTTAAAATGGCTCGCAAGGGCAGTTAGCTTAGTACTAATCAATGAACCAATGAATCAATATATATATGATGAATGCCAAAAGACGAAAGCATACATAAGGGTTGTGAAGGGAATCTAGAGCAACTAAGGTATTATAAAGTGGTCGCAGCGTATGTCAGATAAAGCTGCACAAGAGTGAGTAGAGCACCGCTATTCACACCAGAGGCAGCTTTATACCAGTGGCCATAATAACGTTGAACTGCTACGTCAACATTATTCACAGACGGAATGTAGTTCATGTTGTGACCACCTACACTTGTAACCCGCAAATTGTTCGTAATCCATAACACCAGGAAAGGCACGTATGTGCAATTATAAATGGAGGGAGACCCTGTGAATACACAAGGCAGTACAAAATGTGTGTAGGGCCCCAACGTTCTGGAGAGGGCAATGTGTAAAGGTGTGTCATGGCTGTGATATCAGGTGGATAATGGCTGTTATGCATGGAAACTCAACATGGGTGGGCTGGAGAAACTATGGCTATGCGATTATGGACACAGAAGTGCTAGGGTTGGTTGCTCCAGTTGCAATGGAGCAGCCCGTGGAGGTCAGCTAGTATTTAGGTGCGATTCCCAGCTAGAGCGTCGTCTGTGTGGAGACGTGTGAATGGGCATAGCATCGTTGGAGGTTGTGCATCAGGGCTGGCAGCCCGGCACGTAAAACTTATCTGCCAACCATAAGCGGACCAGAGTTCTGCTGTGGTGACCCCAAACCAGGAAAAGCAGAAAGACACAACTACATGCAGACAACAATATGTTGACATACAATCTCTGTAACACAAGCACTCCATTTATTAACATAAATAATATGAATGTGCACAGAAACAAACACAGTAGCAGGAATAATAGGCTGTGCATATGAGAAATAGGTCAAATGACACAGTATCACATCACACTTATCAGCGGTACACCAGACATGAAAAATGTGCGTCATCTGTCCACTGTATAACATGCTGTATACTGATTACAAGTTAACCAGAGTGATGTGTCGTTGTCATAATGACTAAGGCAATAGTATGCTGTTGAAGCAGAGATAAAACCCAATACGCATGTGTAAGTGGGTATGTCCGAGAAATGTATTGTGAATACACAAGGCAGTACAAAATGTGTGTAGGGCCCCAACGTTCTGGAGAGGGCAATGTGTAAAGGTGTGTCATGGCTGTGATATCAGGTGGATAATGGCTGTTATGCATGGAAACTCAACACGGGTGGGCTGGAGAAACTATGGCTATGCGATTATGGACACAGAAGTGCTAGGGTTGGTTGCTCCAGTTGCAATGGAGCAGCCCGTGGAGGTCAGCTAGTATTTAGGTGCGATTCCCAGCTAGAGCGTCGTCTGTGTGGAGATGTGTGAATGGGCATAGCATCGTTGGAGGTTGTGCATCAGGGCTGGCAGCCCGGCACGTAAAACTTATCTGCCAACCATAAGCGGACCAGAGTTCTGCTGTGGTGACCCCAAACCAGGAAAAGCAGAAAGACACAACTACATGCAGACAACAATATGTTGACATACAATCTCTGTAACACAAGCACTCCATTTATTAACATAAATAATATGAATGTGCACAGAAACAAACACAGTAGCAGGAATAATAGGCTGTGCATATGAGAAATAGGTCAAATGACACAGTATCACATCACACTTATCAGCGGTACACCAGACAAGAAAAATGTGCGTCATCTGTCCACTGTATAACATGCTGTATACTGATTACAAGTTAACCAGAGTGACGTGTCGTTGTCATAATGACTAAGGCAATAGTATGCTGTTGAAGCAGAGATAAAACCCAATACGCATGTGTAAGTGGGTATGTCCGGGAAATGTATTGTTTAACGGACACACAGATGTATATATAGATATATGTATATATATATATATATATATATATATATATATATATATATATATATATATATATATATATATATATATATATATATATATATATATATATATATACATACAACAGTTATTGATAAATACACATACACACAAAACAAATATATATGTCGTTGTAGATATACACATATACATAACTAGGTTACTTTACAACAATTACAGGTAACATATGTTCAGACTGGGCATATGTTACTGGGAGGTCCAATAAACAAACGTTTTACCTCCCACACCACCCAGCTAGGCCGGTCAGACATACAGACAGGCAATAAAGATAAATACACTGCTTCTGTCCAAAACACCGGCAGGAAAGTACCAGTGGGAGAAATCTACAAGGTCTACACTTTAAACATGGATAACGGGGTCCCTTGCGGGACACCAAAAATTCACTCTACGTGTGAACCCCTGGTTATCGATGCGAGCAGGATGTAGGTGTACATGGAACAGTAGGTTGTGCAAGTGTAATAACAGATGGGTTGACAAAACGTATGACATGTGTCCCGAGACAGGGAGAGTGGGCAATGTGTGGGGGTGTGCTCATACCCCAGCTACGCTCACAGTAAGTATTTGTTATGAGTGCTGTAGAGGGGTACCAGGTAGGTGAATCATGGGTATGCAATAATGGGCTTAAGTGTACAGGTGCTGTTTGGCAGAGATGTAGTAGACCCGCCCAGTGGAAGTCATTAATATTCCTATGTGGGCATAGCAGATGCCTATACCTCCAAAACTTGAAGAGCACATCTACTGGATAGTCTGTAAACCATCGGGGGAATACATATGGACCATATCAGTGCCATGTACCCGATTAGCATGGACGTCCATAGTTATGAATCAGAATGTAACAAAGTCCAACTAAACACTTCCAGAACTAGTGATATTAGGTGGACAGGTGGCGGAATACAGGTAATGACTGATGACAACATGTATGAGTCATAAACAGCAAGTACCTCGACAAACGTGAATGAATACATATCTGTGACTGTCAATGTGTCTGGTTAATAGAAGCAATCATCTAAATGTGTCCCTCAGGGTGTTATGCAGTGTCCCTGATACAGTGTTCATTCTCCCCCACTGGTATGTGAGGTCTGCTAGTGACGGAAAACACATATTTCTCTGACCACCTTAGGTAGATGATAACATAATAGATGTGGATTACCACCTGTTCGCCTTTGAGGGACACACCAGTCTGGGCAGTTGTGACCTGCAAAATGAATGTTATGGCACATGGCCTGCGAGTTCAGGAAAGGAGGTCATATATTGTGTGTAGTGGTGTCATAAAATTATTTTGTTGTATCAGAGACAGCTACATGTTATAGGAAACTGTATTAGCAACTATAATGCTACAAGAATAACCTTAACGTATGCAAACTGGTGAAGTAGTCAGTTTACTACTGACTGTGGGCATGTGTTGCCTTGCCAAATGTGATAGCTCTACATATAGGTCCTATAGGGCTGCCACCATTCCAAATGGCCAAAGTGGGACCTGCTCTGTAGAAATGTCAGATGTACCAGGGCAGAACATACCTACAGCCATGCATAGTACAGAAATATACATATTATCACAAATCAAAGCTTAGTCTAGCAGCAGTCAAGTTGCTTATGCTACTTCACATAACATATCAACGTGTCATGTATACAAGACCCATTACATGCAACTATTACAGACACGTAGAATATAAGAATGTCCTCTAATCAGGACAGTTGCAATGGCTAGAGTATTGTCACATGACACATATGCGTAATGAGGGACTGTCCCATGCAAAGTGGGAAAGGTGTTACTCCTACAGTCTCCCGTCGTCCAATCTAAAAGGTGGAAAACTACATTAGGTATGCGGTAGCATGACCCGGCAGAGAGCTGCGTTAACCAAATAACATTCACATGTCAGCATTGCAGAGTATTGGTTCCCATGTATCAGCCAGATGGGAGCAGATTGTATGAGGAACACACATATAATATGATTATGTCACTGGACAGGCCGCCGAGTCCGTACAGTTGAACGCCTGCCGTCGCCTAATGGTTAGACATACCCGATACTGTAATCATGTAGTCCGATGTAATACACATCACAAGGGATCACACACACCCAGCGTGAGTGACAAATGTAAGCACAAATGTCGGTGAGCGAGCGGGTGTATGCGTGTTTGTCTACCAGTATTCCAGTAGTGCACTGTTAAAGAAATGTGGAGTCTAAATGGGTATAAGGAGCTGTAACCAGAGGTCAGCAGTGCTTAACACCATGCAAGCCCATGCACAACCACTCCTACCCGCTGGAATGTGCCTTACCTACTCCGCATCTAAAGGCGTCGTTCTGTCTGCAAACAAAGAACCGTCCTTTGCATGTGTTGGTAGCAATACCCTGTGCACATAGCTCATGTGAATTATGAATACACCATGGCATATGTACAGACAATAGACCACACACATACCATACAGCACAGTCATCCAACAGTATAGCAATGTACTGGCAGATATGTCCGGACCACTGGTGTTTGCAGGCCTGGCCATCCTCTGTTGCAGTGTGTGAGCATGCCCACTATGACTGTTACGCATGTTGTCGACTGACATTACCGTCATACCGTCATGTGTGTGAGCATGCCAAATATGGTCAACTGGATGGCATGTGTCACATGTCCAGATAGTCAGTACTGTGGTGCCGACCCCTGCGTTCTACACTGACAGGTGGCATGCTGTGTCTGCAGGGTAGCTAATGGTCATGTGGCATTGACAGTTGCTACATTTCTGCATAGCGTGGGGGGACATCCATCCGCATCCACAGTCCTACACAGCACCGGGGGTGGCGCACATGACTCTCACATGTGTACGTTGGAAGGGGGGCACAGCTGACAGTTGTACACATTTGCCACTACTGTACTGGTATGCCAGGTACTCCATGTCAGTGTGTGGATCTACCTAAATTGCTGGTTGGAGGCATACCAGTGTACGTCAGATCCTAGCTTTAATTACCAGCATAGTGGTGTCGGATGTCCTAGCTTTCACAACCTACATCCAACTGCCTGGCCTGCTGTAGTCTGTGTGTGTCTGTGGGGGTTGGGGTCATTCATTGGGCATATCCAGAGGCTATTGTATATCATTTGTCTGTAGTGGTCTACACCTGTCCAGCTGTATGGAATGTGTGTGGGCTGTATGGACACACATGATGTTCAGCCCATAACCTGCAGTGGGTTAGGACACCCTGTGTACTACCATCTACTATTGTGACCCCAGTATGTGGTACAGATGTCATGGTGCCACTATGGACGTGTACTGTCTGCTGCCCTAACATTCGGCCACCAAATTCTCTTGTATGCTCATATCCATACCATAGCAACGGATAAATACACATTCTAATACAACTGCCAATTGTTAGGTCGATAGACGTACCTTGGGTGTGTTCCGGACCTGAGGACAGCGCTGGAGGGCTGCCTATGTCGGATGCACACAGTGCACTTCCTATACATGGCTGAGCACAGGTAGTGTCATGTTTGCCATCCATTGTACTGTGTGTGAGTCAGAGAGGGTGAAATCCCTGGGTACCTACTGTGTCAGTGCATATGCCTTGTGTTGCCTCTTTGCCAAGGGCAGGTCATACTGTGCATGGCCCTTTCGCCTACTGGGCCCAGCTCAGGTAGTTCCTCCTCCAGGTCACACTGTGCCTGTACAGGCCTTGGCAGTGGTGGTGGGCTGTGTGGCCCTGCCCCATGCTGTTCCTGCTGCAACTGTTACTGCAGGATCAGATTGTGTAGCATAGCAAATACCATAAAAATTTGTGTGCATGTAGCTAGTGAATACTGCAGGGCTCCACCGGATGTGTCCAGATACCCGAACCGTGACCAGAGCATCCCAAACACATGCTCAGTTATATGTCTTGCCTGTGCATCTGCCTCATTATGTTGTGATTGTTCAGGTGTGTGTGCATTGCTGATGGGTGTCATCAGCCACGACTCCAGTGGTTACCCAGCACCCCCCACTAGGAGATTGTAGGGGATGTCCATATTGGCAAAGGTGTGGTACAGCTGCGTCAGATGCCATATATCGGAATCGTCATAGCTTCCCGGGCAGACAGCACACACATTCAGTTTAATGCCCTGGCCATTGCATATGGCCTAGCTGTTGGAGGGTATGCCCCTGCAGCTAATGTAGGCCCTACCCCGCTCACCAGGTGGTGCTTTGATGCATACATGTGTGCAGGCTATAGCACCCAGTACCCCAGGGTAGTCAGCCATGTGATGGAAGAGATGCATATTGCTGGTCTACTAATCACGTGTGTTGAGGACATGTACGTGCTCACTAGCATGTGTTGACATGGCGTCTGTGAACTGGTGCAATACTCTGGATGCAGACGCCTGTGAGATCCACATGATATCCCCAGTTGTGCTTTGGGAGGTACCTGTGGCTAGTATACCTAGGCCAACACATACCGTGGTATCCACTGTGATGGGTTTCCCTCGGCCTGTTTGATGTGTCAGGTGTGTGTGTGTGCTGTAGGAGGTCTCTGTCCACCCCATAGCGCTCCACTATCCCCAGCTCATGTAGCCCCTGGTAAGTCACCCTGGGTCTATAAAGTCTTATGTCACCCCAGTAAGGGTTGTTTGGCAGCATACACATCCTCACTGCCCTCAGCCTCCTGCACATGTTGGTCTATGTTGCCTGCTGAAGCCCTTCTCATTTGGTTGGACTGTGTTGTGAAATATCCCCACATGTATACACCGGTGGTGTAGAGTGTGGAAGAAACCTGTGTGTATGCTGCTTGCTCACATTACCATAGTAGGCAGGTATAGACACACCCCTAGCTTAGGCATGCTAAGGCAGGAGCACTCCCAAGGCACAGGTCTCCCATGTACGTACAGTATGCCTGACCCCCCCCTTCCATGCTTTCATCTATATTCGAGCCTTGCACCGGGCTATCTACACACATACACTCCAGGGATCTGCATCACACCCTGGGGATAAATGGGATACACTACTGTCAACCTCATCTGCATAGTGTAGTCTTCTAATGCATAGTTATATGACCCATACCGAACCTCCAAATTAATAACCACTGCTTACTGTCGCTCAGATCCGTACACAACTGGTTACAGATGCCTTACTATCACCGTATTCAATGTCCCATGGTCTTCCCAGCAACAAAATAACCGGTGTCCACATGACTAGAACCCAGGATCCTGCACACCACAGACGATGTGCTTTACCACTACACCATGGCAGATATACATACATCTGAGGTGATCATGTACAGATCAACCAGCACAAACATTCAATAGTGCTAATGTCCACATACATTTATGTATATATCTATGTCTATCTATCTATATCTACATATATCATATATATTATATATATATATATATATATATATATATATATATATATATATATATATATACATACATACACACACACACATATACATATACACACATACGTATATTGCATTTATATCACAACGGCGGACCACATGACACCAAAGCATTAGACAGGAATGAAAAGGAAACTACATGTGCCACCTGCATTATGTAGTGTTGTTACTATCAAGGCAAGTGTGTTTTGTTGTGTCACACGGGTCAGACTGTATTAAGGGTAAAAGTAGGGCTGCTGACATTTACTCACCAGACCTACTGGCGAATGTATGTGTTGACAACCCAGTGTCTTGGCCGATTATGCGAGCTGTGGACACTATATAGGAAAGCAACAAAACACACTCAACACATCCTGAAGCTAGCCACCCACAGATACCAACACCTAGGGTATTACTGCCAAACACACACACCTGCCATGCCTTGGAATCGAGCACCTATCTGTCTATTCTACCACACTACAGCATTATGCAGTAACAGAATGCGCTACCGAGATTTCTGGATCACACTACTCCCAGAGGCATACTTCTAGGTGGGTGACATCATCAGCAAAGGCAAAGACACCAATAGGGAGTGTACGGAGAGGGAGCTGTGTAAAAACATTATTCTGTTCCCAGTCAGCTGGAAACACACACACACGGCAGGGCTGGGATTAGAACATAGAACTGACTACTTTATCACACTACAGCATTACGCAGTTACAGAATGTGCTACCGAAATTACTGGATCACAGCACTCCCAGAGGCATACTTCTAGGTGGGTGACATCATCAGCAAAGGCAAAGACGCCGATAGGGAGTGAGCTGTCTAAAAACATTATTCAGTCCCCTGGCTGCTGGAAACACGCACACATAGCAGGGCTCGGATTAGAACATAGAACTGGCTACCTTATTACACTACAGCATTACGCAGTTACAGAAAGTGCTGCCGAGATTACTGGATCACAACACTCTCAGAGGCATACTTCTAGGTGGGTGACTTCATCAGCAAAGGCAAAGATGCCGATAGGGAGTGTACGGAGAGTGAGCTGTCTAAAAACATTATTCAGCCCCCAGCTAGCTGGAAACACACACATAGACACACACGGCAGGGCTGGGATTAAAACATAGAGCTGACTATCTTATCACACTACAGCATTACACAGTTACAGAATGCACTACTGAGATTACTGGATCACAACACTCCCAGAGGCATACTTCTAGGTGGGTGACATCATCAGTAAAGGCAAAGACACCGATAGGGAGTGTACGGAGAGTGAGCTGTCTAAAAACATTATTCTTTCCCCAGGCAGCTGGAAACATGCACACACACACACACAGCAGGGCTGGGATTAGAACATAGACCTGACTACTTTATCACACTGCAGCATTACACAGTTACAGAACGCGCTACTGAGATCATTTGATCACAGCACTCCCAGAGGCATACTTCTAGGTGGGTGACATCATCAGCAAAGGCAAAGACACCGATAGGGATTGTATGGAGTGTGATCAGTCTAAAAGCATATTAGTGTCCCAAGGCAGACAGAGATGAACACATGGCAGTGGTGTGAGCAGGACAACTGGCTATCTACAGAGCACTAGTACAACACTACTTAGATACGAGACACGCCACAGACAGTACACCTTGCAAGACAGTCAATATGACCTTCTAGGAATGCAGACATTGACATGGATGCTGGCAGTTATGGTGTACATACCTGTGAACCAGTGTGTTAAATGTAGGAATCCATCCTGAAGTGGGGTATGGCCAACTGATGCTTGGATGACCACTATCGCTATACAGGATAACAATGGTCATGCCCATACACAGGGGCACACAACTGACACAAGGTGTCACTGGGCATGCTCACACACTTAGTGCATTCTAGACTGATGTGTGCTACTATGTGTCCATCTACATAACGGCATACTGGGCATGCTCACACACTTAGTAGAGAAGGGCTGTCTTGTATGCACACAGATTCTAAACAGGGAAGGGCACAGTGTGTCGAAAGTCATCATTGTTAGCATGAACGCTGTACGACATATGCCTGACCGGCCTTCTATACAATCTGTGCTGCTGTCCATCACCTTAGCTGTACCAATTTAAACCTGGCACACTAATACCACCTGTGGTGTTGTCCTGGCAGGAGTGAGTACTTCGCACATGTAGTACCATACATAGACGAAGAACCTGAGACCAGGTAAACACCCTGACACCTACAGGACAACTGCATTGTATGTGTATGCAAAATAGTGCTAGATGTGTAGCGTTCTTAATCATAGCTGACAATCTAGATCCAACAATGGGGAATACTGACATCTGTGCAGTGAGGAACACCTGGCATAAGGCTCAGTTGTGCACAATAGCACTACCACTGTATACCTCAGATACAGACATGTGGGCCATAAGACCCTTACGGACCGCTCCAGGTGTTAGTGTCCTCACGTATATGAAGGCCACTCACATGTACTGACCAGTACACTCTCAAAAGCCATCACAGATGTGTCAGGTGCAGATCACAGTGGTAAATGCTGCACTGTAGTATGTAGCCCTCACACATCACCGTGTCCTTGGACCAGCAACACACATCCATACATTAGTACAACACCATGTTACTCATGACCAGTGGACTGTACCTAGCTGTAGAGCAACTGTGCAGACTACCCATGTACTGACAGGGTTCCATCATGTGTTATGCAATGCACTGATACCATTATTCATAACCAGGTCGGCTGTACACATAACAGGGGCACTGGGTCTTATACAGCTGTAACAGATAACTGTTGCTGTACACCAGGCGACATACCCATGTTTGGATGTGACATACATGTAACCACCATGGATATGTACATGTCCCCCACACACACACAACACATATGTACATAGCATAGCTAATGCTGTCCTTCATGCAGACACATGGCTGCAGCGATTACACACATGCACATGGAAGGTAGGTCCATGGCTGTTCAATGCTAACAGTACATAAGGTAGCAATGTTGACTGAGTTAACATTCCCTCTGTACTGGTTACCCATGACAACTATCATAGCATACAACAGTCCATGTGTCATGTATGTCACACATGTTCACCAGTTGCAATGCATACAAACATGACTACATGACAGGAATGTAGGACCTATACACATGTATATGTAGAGGTGTGCATTCGGCTACCATGCATGAGCAGCAGCGGATGTTTGCAGTTTATTTGTGTCCGACTACAATGTGCAGTTGCAATGCAGTCCCATCATTGACACCTGTATATGGTGAAATACTGACAATACGGTAAGATGTACGTCAAGTATGGATGGATCTGTGTACATAAAGTGGTGGGCCACCTTTGCAGGTGGATGTTTGCTGAAGACAGCTCACAGGTGTGCCACAAGCCGTCCTACCATAACATGTGCAAACAGTAAGCTATGTTTCCAGTAATTGAAGGTGAAGATATACAACCTACACAGTGGTCAGGGTGTCACGGACTGTAAAGCAGTTGACACCTGTAACACTTACATCTTCTCGTGTGCATATAGCAGCACACTTGCCGAAGGTAGCGTCGGTACACATTGTAATGCGGGCAATACTGCTGCATGTCTGTCAGACGTATTAGAAGATAGCAGGTGTTTGTTTCACAGTACTGCCATGTGTGTTTGCCTGTGTGACAATATATGCCAGGTATGGTGGGGAATATGTCCCAATTGTTACCCACCCCTGTACACTGTTGTAGAGATCTGTACATACTGCAGTGTAGACAGCAAGACATAGGCAGGGGTGGTGTGTGTATCACACACGTTAGCTATCTGTATGTACACGACATGTGGACTCCAGTGTGAGTGTGTGTATGTGTATGTATGTGTGGCTGTCTGGTGTATGGAGTGAGGATGTATTCTACCATTGAGAACAGATAGGGCCCCTAACCCCTCAAGGTGATGCACTCTACTACCCTGTTGATGCCGTCAGTCTTACGCATTACTAACTACCTGTACATGTTCATTCTCTGTGTTGCATTATGTGGGTGCACAGTACTGTAATGGTGATTAGCACATAGGCTGGGGTCCTCACCTCAACACTATCATGTGCGTTACAGTGTCGTTAACCCTGTGAGTGTGGGCGTGTTACTGTGTGTGTCTGTGTATGTCTGTGTGTGTTCACATCCTGTAATGTGACAGTGTTTTACTGCTACACAGTGAGTCCTCATGCTATCAACTGGCCCCCACCCTTGACATCAGCTAGACTGCTGTGTAAACCCCGCGCACCATGTAGCTGTACCTGTGAAGTCACCTGGTATGGATGTCCCGTCCCTAGCCACCATAGCCTAGCACACAGCTCACATGCTCCTGGATCAGTAGGTGTGTAGAGATCTATGGAAGTTCAGCCTTACTAACAGTGAGGTAGAGGCTACATATAGCATGCTGGTATTGCCATCCATGCCTGTGAGTACTCCATATTTACACATGTGAAACTGGAAACACTGGTACTTAATGGCAAATACAATTAGACCTGAAGGAGGGAAGCAGGGCATCCTTATCAACATGCTGTTACTGTTGCTACCAAGACACATACTGTGAACATAAAACAATACATTCTAACCGCAAACACTGTCACGTAATGGCACATGCAATTAGACCTTCAGGAGGGATGCAGGCCATCATTACCAACATGCTGTGACTGTTGTTACCAAGACACATACTGTGAACATAAAACAATGCAGTGTAATCCTGTACTACATGGTATGTCTGCTGCATGCCAACAGTACACAACAATTGTAATGTACAACTATCTCACTATTCTCTTCACCCTGTGCATCAGACCATATGAGCATGTCCCTGCACCGATGGTGTGGATGACAGGGATGCGGCACAGGCATCATCATATGCACAGGGTGATAATGTTTGCCAAGGGCCTAGGCTGCACCAGTGGATGACATCATGTGTGTGGGTTAGGGCCTGTAATCTACTTGGACATGTGTGGTTATTATGCATGAGGGTGTTGGTGCTCTACAGATGTTTCTGTTGTGTGCGTGTATGTGTGAACACAGTTCTGCCATGTATCCGGCCTACACAGGGGTATTGTTGACAGCTCCAGATTGTACAGACCAGGATGTACAGCTCATTGTGCCCGTCCACGGTCACGTGACCTGTGCCTGCCAGGGGTTGCACAGGCACTACCAGACAGAGGTACAGAATGGGTACTGTCCGATGACACATGTCCACTGGGACCGTCCAGGGCTACATCCACGTGGCCTGCTGTGTCCTGGTGTGGACAGCGCAGCACCAGCTGCACTGCTGCTGCTACTGGCACTATGGGAGCGGGCATGTGAGGTAGCTCGTTCACATAGACCTGCACCAGGTGGTGTAGCTGGCCTACGTCCACGTGGCCTACTCCTCACTCCTACCAGATGTTCCAGCACAGACAGCTCACGTTCATGGATTGCCATGCCGCGGTCAAGGATTCCAGCCATGTCACCCAATTGCTTGTCCAAAACGTCAGCAATCTGCTGTTGAGAATTTGCCAATGCCTGGATGTTTTCATTTAAAGAATGGATATCAGCCCTCTGAAGCCTCTACCCTTCTCTGTTCTGCCATTCAGCACGTGCCTGTGCCGCCATTACAGTCTGAAACATGTGTCTGGTGACAACAGCTGCTGTGCTCTGTCATGCAGGTGTATGTCAGCCAGGGGTCCTCCTACGAGCAGCACTGGCCATATGCCTGTGTGGCGCATCTGCGGTCAGTTCACTGACACCATGGTGTGACGACACACCTTCCATTGCTACCACACATTCCTGTTCCGAGCGAACACATGGTAACTGTCCTTCCTCTATGGCCACTGGTGATGGGGTATGTGTTGGCATGAGAACTGTGTGCAGGGAAGAGGGGGATATAGGTGGGATGGCAACCAAAGGCACAGATTCAGCCCCTGACAACCCTGCCTGTACCTCAAGCATATGTTCATCACTGCTAGAGTCTGTGGGGCCACTAACATCAGATGGACCACAGGAGGGCAACGCACCTACATCACCTGTGAAGGCAAACAAAGACTCTACATTACAATAGAGACACACACACAGACACACACACAGACACACACAGACAACCATGCATGTGATATGACAGAAGGCATGCAGCAAGCATGTGATATAGCAGACGGCATGCAGCTCAGACATTAACAGTGTTAGTTAGATTACATCCCTGGGTTGCACACAGCAGCAAGCATGTGTCATAGCAGAAGCCATGCATATCACACAATCATGGTAGTAAGCATGCATCCCTGTGATACACCATGTGGACCAGCACAGGTTAACAGTACACATGGCTGATGTGAGGCATATGTGCTTGACATTCACATGTAGTATGACATGTAATCTGCTGATGTGTGCAGTGACATGCATACATGTTTGACACAATGGTGTCCTGACACATGTACAGTGGTGTAATGGTGTCACATTGCAGTGTTGTCTGTATGCCCTACAGATAGAATGCACTTTTAGCAGATGTGTATGACCATTGAGGGTGGTATGAGGCGTCTATATTGCTATACAGTGTGAAGTACAGACACAGTGCCATTGCATGGAATCATGAGGTGTCTCTATTGCTATACAGTTTGGAATACACATACAGTGCATAGCCATGACTGCGCGCATACACAATACAGACATACTGTGGATTGTGACCCACGTTGCTGAGGTGTATACACACTAAACCATGCTGTATCATGTGTGACAGGTCACAGGACGACATACCGATGACACCCCTGCACAACTGCTAACATGTCTTAGCTACCTGTCAACCATGTCCACACATGGCAGACTGCTCAATACACCATGTTCCACATACATATATGTACCACACACACAAGGTGCACGGCTGATAGTGATGTCCAACAGCAGCAAGGGAAATGTACGGTATCTCTGGCCTGATGTGGTGTCTGTGTATGTATGTGGAAGCTGTACAGGTGACTACTTTCATGCTGTGACACAGTCATGATGTGCAACACATTGTATGTGGTCAAATTAAGTGACACCTCCACAAGCTGTGCACAGGCTGTTAGGATGTCCAGTGTTCCACATCTACTATATAACCATTCAACAAAGGCTATAGTTGTACTATGTGTAGACAATGTGCAACAGGGTGTACACACATACACGTCACATCTACTGTGTGTTACTACATGTCTCTGGCCAACCTCCATGGCCATGTGTGAACAAGTGTTGGCCAGATGTGTGTGATGGCCGTCTATGTCACATGTCTGTGTTGTCCCATATTACATACACCCATAGATGTCAGATACTCCAGTGTCCACAGGGTTATACAGACAAAGAGTTGTATGTTTGGTATGTGGAGTATGTTTTATGGGATAGTGTGATAATGTTGCAGCTGGACCACTACATGTCTGGGACATGTCAGCTGGCACATCACAAAGTCTGCACTCATTGCAGGGGCACATTCCACAATGGTGGATCATGTGGGCTGCCCATATACCAGCTCACTGTGTAGTACTGTTTGTGTACGCCACATGTGTTGTTCTGATGTATAGTACATATTCCTACATTGAACAATGCCTCCACTGTTGTATGGACAGCTGTCCACACATCTAGCAATGACAGTTACTGTGGGTTCATATTGTTGTTTCATTTGGTTTTTATATATTGCACATGGGTAGCCAGTGTGATTGATGAAAGCTCCGACCTGTATATCATGACTGGACCATACATTATGTGCACATGTGTTAACTGGCCACATGGCAAACAGATCTGTGCATTCACATGCCTGATACTTATAACTGTCTCACCTGCAATGGACTGCTGTCTCTGCGGCATGCCAGAGGTACCTGTATAGGGGTGACACAGCAGTTAGATCATTATCCATGACTGTATGACAGCTACAGGGTGCACTTTGCATGTTAACACATTCACCAGTACAATAGTATATACTATGGAGTATGCACATGTGTGCATACACAGGGTAGCATACTATAGTATGCGGCATGTGTGTAAACATACCTTGCATATGATGTTACATTACATAGTGTACAGTGACACATGCGACTAAATGGGATATAATATTTATATGTGCAGTAGTGACTTACCAGGCAACTCCAGGCTCTGTGGTTGGGAGACACCCACCTCCACGATGGCAGCTAGAGTTTGTGGATGCTGTTCTGATGGGGTCCCCAGGCTGGCCAGTAGCTCCTCGGTAGCTGTGAGTGGGGGCTGGGTTGGTGGCCCTCCACCTGTTCCACCTTGTTCCCTGGTGATTGCATTGGCATGCTGTTTTGCATGTTGGATCAGGTCCATGCAGTGTCTGCGCACCTGCTGGTAGGTGCAGTTATGGCCACCCACATCATTGACCCTCCTGTGAAGTTCCTGCCACAGGTCGTCACGCTGCTGGGCATGCTGTGGCACATGGCTGAACAGTACCTCATAGTTATCATGGAGGTATGGTATGAGGACATCATCCTCCAAGTGGCTATATGTCGGCAGTCTTGATCAAGGCATTATCTGTAAGACATAATGATGGAGACAGGTCACAGCATCTCAGAGATGCACAGAGATACAGATGCACATTCATGTGTATTACATTTAGTACTTATGAACAGTTGTCTTTACAAATTGTCATGACACTCACACGACTGACATGTTTGTTTCACACACATGGAACACCCGATGGGGATTGGATATTATCACCATATATGTGTGTCACCTCATTACATTGCTCATACTCCATGTGAAAGCTGTCATGATGTGGGCATGTCTGTTTGCCTGTACTGGTGTTCCTACCTATCAGCACATGCCTGGATGTGTGCACATTAATGCTGTTGACCTTGATGCTGTGTATATGTCACATATCATCACATGCACTGCCTTCACGGACATGGGCAGTGACAATGCAGACATCTGCACGGAAACCTTTACAAGCATGTGTTTTGCCATATACATCTACATGGCACTGTACAACAGTTCAACATCCTGCCACGTATTGCCGGTGTTGCACATGTGATACACATGGGACAATGGCTAGCCGGATGGTATTCACAGGGATGGTTATCAACTATAGCATGTAGGCCAAGATCATGTAGTAGTGTGTATGCCCTGGGCCATGTATGGGCATAGGATGTCAGGTTTACTAGCTGTATCCAACAGCCATGTTCCCGGCGACAGGTAAATCAGTGCCACATTACTGATCCAGACAGTCACTGATACATCTACCATGCAGTCATTGCACCATGTATGACAGAGATGACATGTGCAGCTTTGCTGGACAGGGTTGCATGGTATGGCAGGTGTATGTTACATGTATGGCACAGGGATCTGTCCAGCATGTGGCGACCCTTGTACTAGGATGGTGGCTGTCCATGACGTATGTCTTTCAGATCAGGATATGTACATGTAGCATGTCCAACATCACAGTGTTGCACATGTCTTTATGCAGGGTAGGCAGCATGCTGCATAGTGGAGATGAGGATTGTGAAGGCTGGTGATGCCCATCCAAGCATGGCCAATACCCCTTAAAGGTGATATGTGATCTGATATTGGTCACGTGGGTGCTGGGTATGACTGTCCAATGATCTCCATGCTCATGGATGGCACCCTGTCATGATGTGGGTTGCCTCTTATGACTACCTAATAGGCCTGGTGATGTCACTAGCTCAGGGAGGTAAACTGCACAGCACTATCCCTTACACACAGTGTCCATAATGTTGACTGCTGCTGAGGTGGCAGTTAATGGGTACAGGGTTATTAACATAGCAGTGACAATGCAATAAGCAGCTGTCAGATTGTGCACATATGTCACGCACCTCACCCACAAAGCCCATGCTGTATATTGTCCACAACATTGAGTCAGCTATTGCTCCTAGGTCATGGCCATTCACATTCTCACATATGCTGATGCCACCCATTTGTCTGTGTGGTATGGGCTACAATGACAGGGGAGTACAACACATTAACCCTGTTTTACTGTAGCTGCCACTGGTGTGCTATGCACATGTCACTCGGACACCTTTTGTAATGTTGCTTCTCTGAACAGGCCACTGGTAGAACAGTCCTGTGACATACGATGGTACATGTAGTATACTGAGTGTAGGTGGAACACAGTATGGGTGATGATGTCCTCTGACCTGTCACAGGTATGCTATGCAGTGTGTATTCATTGGTACTGTCATCTACATCTGTACTGCTAACAACACCTAGTTGATTAACGTTCATAGGCTTTCAGACCATACTCAGCAGGGTAGTAGTGCTGTGCCTCCCATTATGAGTGGCATCTTCACTTTGTGGGTTGTGATAACTGTTAGTGTGATCCAGTCCATATTTACACAGACTGCCATGAACCTATGTTTTACATGGCAGTGTATGTGTAGAGCCAACTGTTTTGCCATCTGTGTATTATACAACCAGGGATTTGGACAGGTCACGTGCAGCCGGAGTGTACCTTGTACCATCATAGTTATGGTTACAGGGCTCTGTCATGTTCATGGATATGTGATTGTGTACCTATTGGGGGAGCAGTGAGTTTAAATTATCCAATGCCCTATCTGTATTTCTTATTCATGATCAGCACTTGTTCAGAACATGTACACACTTCATGAGCTACTAATTACTTTATCACTCAATCCTACTCATTTCCTACAGGTAAACACTGTTTGTCCTTACATTTCCAGCATGCTTACAGTACAACAGCTGTTGTACACACTTACCTCACATATCTTGTGAGTAATGGTTGACTAGACAGGCATGTCCAAATGTCAATTACCAGTGTTATTGCCTGTCTATATGATGAATGTGGGCAACATGTGGCAATATAGCAATCGGCTCATGTACACAGTCAATGCTCACCTCCTAACATACGACACTACAGCCTGTGGGAGATGCACATATGTAGCCATGCTGGAGGTAATGCTCTTTCCAACCCAGACTTACCCTGACAATCATGTGGGGATGTTAAACATTTGCAGCACACCCCACTCATCACATAGTCTCAGTAGATCTCCACCACCACAGGCCACACATAGTAAGAGTACAACATTTGCGGAGCCTTACCATACTACTCTATGTAAGCAACAGAGGCAGCCCCCATCACCAAACACAACACCAATTACTTATAGCCCACAGCCTCATGTGTGCCCGTCAACTACAGCCAATAGGGTGTTATAACATACCCAACACACTAGTCATAGGTGACTCTGTAGGCGGTCACACTGATGTCCCATTCAGCAGGCCACACAAGTTGATAGTCACTGTCATCTTGCTGTCGGGTAACAGGATCCACAACATGACCTATGCACTCAGGTCACTCCTCAACAGGTACAATATGACTGTCATTCTCCACGTTAGTGTGAATGCCCTGAGATGTAACTTCCTGGACTACATGTACAGGGACATGCAATAGCTCTCCGATCTTGTAGCCCAGGCAGGTATCACCCTAGCCCTGAGAAGCATTCTGCATTAGTCCAGACTGATGACACAGTAGAACAACAGAATTATTCACGTCAACAGTTGCCTATGCTTCTGGTGTCATTCCAAGGGTATCCAGTATCTGTCTGCTTTGACTGACATGGTCGACAAACCACAATGCTTTGCCACAGATGGCTTGCACCTGTCGGACCTGGGATTATGGGTAACATCTCAGGCTCTTGCTGCTCCTATACTGCATCCAGACACATATTCACCACCAGAACAGGTACAGGCAAGCAAAACCTGAGGGTATTGTTACTCAACGCTTGACATCTTCATCTCAAATGCACTCATCCGAGGCACTCCTTATAATGGACCACTTTGATGTCTCTGTGGTGACTGTGACCTGCTTCTAGACTCCGTAGAGCACCCCTGCACTGACAGGCTATTACACAGACCACACCTTTCAATCATGTAACCAGGACCGGAACACCCACGGTGGAGGTGTGGCCATATTTCACAGGGATGTACACACCTCCATGCTGGTTGCTTAGCAAGATGCATCGGAGGCAATCCAAGTGCAACTAACTGTGGCCAGAGCTGCTATACAAATTGTAGCTTGCTACGGATTCCACACCATACCCCACGGTTAATGGGCCTCATTTCTTGGTGTACTGGAAAGTAAGGTTCAAACAGGAACCACTGATGTGACACTGACACTACCCCACACCTAACTGTGATACCTACTCATGTACCAACACATTAGGCCAACACGTTTGTGGGTTAATACACTCCATTCAGCTGGATCAACCTATACACACCGCCACCAAGGCCAACAATATCGTAGACCTGGACATTACCAACATGTGTGACTGGTGTTACACACCTGGGGTATCCCCTCGTTGGTCAGTTCCGAACATATGCTAATCACCCTTGTTAACCACATCCCAGCACCACACCCTTCATGGAAAACACAGTACAATATTTCTACAAAGCCAACGTCATGCTTTGTATGACAGAAGTAGTAAACGCCATGACACCCATGCAGATGGACAATATAGTTACAAATGCAGAAACATTCCTAACTGCACTTCATTAGCACTTACACGACTGCATGGATCATGCTATCCCAAGCAGAGCCATGACAGTACCCACCACATAACGGACACCCCTCTGGGGGTCAACCACCATGAACATAATGCACGACAGAAGGAGACAGTTGCAAAGTAGGGTACACTCCCATGGGTGGGGTAGCTCCCTAGTCAGCCTCAGTAGGATTCTGGGATCACTTCTTACATCCTCCAACACTAGCTACGTAAACATTACTGCAACACATTCAAAGGACTACCACTAAGCGTTATGGAGGCATGTCACTACTCTCAATGGCAATACCCACATCTGCTCTGACATACAGCGGTTAGGCAGAAACATTACAGAACCGACTGATATTGGCTACAACCTGGCAGCTAACTTTACACCCCTCTCACACCCTAAAGGGCCACATCTATACAGGATCAATGCAGAGTCCCTGCGGTCACAACTACGTCATTCAGACCTGCTCTCTCTAAAGCCTGTAACACACACTCCATGTGACCATCCAACATCCCAGGCTGCGATTTACACAAACCTCAGAGCGACATGGCTCCCCACTTGGGCACCAGATTCACTAATAGCCTTGTATCATGCATTGTGGACCCTGAATGGCACACAGCAACAGTTATCACACTCCACAGAGGTGGCGCCACAATGGACCAGAGGAACTATTGCCCTATACGCCTGACTAGACTGTTCTGCAAGGCTATTAAGAGCATCATCATGGAAGTCATTCACAGGGACATTGTTGGCCTCCAAACCTTTGATACCACCCAGGTTGGAGTTGTTAGGGCCACACCATGGCTCCTACACCTGGTGGAGTCCTATGAGACAGTTACCAAGGTAGTAGATGATGGTAAGGGGGTCCACACAGCCTACCTTGCCCTCTCATTGCCTTTCAACACCATTCACCATTCTGGTATTGTCAATATACACATCCACCTGCACAGCGACCCATACGTCTTGAGATGTTATGCAAAGTGGCTCACAGACAGGGCACACACGGTGAGGGTAGCATACCGCAGTTCCTACTGTACAGCAGTTATACTTGGCATACCCCAGTCCTCGGTCATAGGGGCCCTCATGTTTGTTATATGCTTCCCTGAGGTACAGTCTAGCACAGAAAGACTTTCCCTGAATAGGTTTCCAGGCGACTGCAAACTAGGGGCCATGATTGATTCACCAGCTAATATACACACCCTCCATATGGATATCACTGTGATGGATACCTGGTGTCGGTAACATGGCCTCAAGCATAATGGCAGACGATGCATAGACATCCCCTTTCTATTACAACAATCACCCTGTGACTATCACATAGCTGGTAGTCCCCTACATACATAAGACATTATAAGGGATCATAGTACACACACGTAGATAGCACCCACTCCTTTGATAACCTTATTGCCAAGGGGGTGTGGATATCCTTCAACATGGCCACCCTAATCTGTAATGGTTTGTATCCGGAACAAAGGCTGCAATTGTACCTCTATACTCCTGACTTATGAAACACATTCAGGGGTACAACACCCCCTTTGGGGTGTACCTTATGGAACAGCAATGGCTTTAAATACCACAACATTAATGCACCAACAGTATTACTCACCTCCAAAGGATGACATATGCAGCACAACTACTGAAAACCCCAACTGTAGTCATTTGCATACTGCATACTCAGAGGTGAGCTCTGCTGAGCATACAAGGCCCATGTCCATACCAATATTGATGGATATGTTCCACATAAGCAAAATAAGCAAAAGCCACTGAGAGCGACATTCTCTGGGATATGTACCCAAACACAATGATGAGTAGCACGTGCTGGAGGGATACATTCCTGAAACGGACACTCACCATGCTTTGGAACATGATTCCTATGTACATCAGGCAGGGACCCTCACTAGCACTCATCGTGAGATACCTCGATAGCTGGATGGGGAACAGACATGTATGCTAGGGGAATACTGCAGTGGCTGTACTGTCCACAGGTGCAGGAAACAAATGGCTGTGCTGTTCACAGGCACAGGGCACTAACCTAGGGAGGTGCCGCCAGTGACAACACTGTATTAGGGCTTACAAATGGACTTGACCAGACAGCATAGTACCTAAATATGAACCTATGAAGCTATTACATGTCCTTTGTGCATGGATAATTGAGTAGCTCTTCCATTTCAATTAGCTATCATGCTGTTACACTGTCTGGTGACTACATGACATATGTATCCTGTTATTGTGTATTGTACAGTCCAATACACATACCTTATGTTTGCATAATATACCAGTCATGCTATGTAAACTATTTGAGTTATCTACCTACAATACTGTAATTTTCACATATTTGAAACCATATCCCATAATGCAAAGCATAATTGCTCAGCAGGACCACCTTAGGCATGTTATTCTCATTATACGCCCATACATGTGCCTATTGTTACAGTATATTAACATAAAATATCCCGTGTTATGGCACGTACTTGTTGGACAAACCCTACCACCAACAGTGGCTGGAGTGGAATTGTTATGTTTAAAGCCCTTATGTAGCATCCCTTGTGGTGTCTGATGTGTTTACCTTGTGGCCCACAGCAGTACATACAATTTCTACAAGTGTTACTATGCTCAACAAGACATCACTACATTTTCCCACTGTCTGCATTGCGTACACTTTCATTAATACAGAACAGGCACTACATACACTAACATACTGCGTGTTCTACATACCTTCTTAGTGGTCCGAGTATACGATAATATCTGTGTTACTCCTTTCCTCTTTAAATGATTCAATGGTATGAGTATACGGTTTGAATGTATGGCAAGCCATCATTTTATACGTGGATACCTGTAACATGTGGTATCCTGCCACCAGTTGGTGTTCTGGAGTAGATTATTACATGCACATCAGCTGTGCAGCTACTCCATTGGCCAATTACACGGCAACAGTGGTGTATAATTGAATACTCCACTTGGGCATTGTCCTTTTGTCCTACCTTCGAGGGAGACGGTCTGGATGTATTGTATTGTGATGAATTGCAACAGCTATTTGGAGAGACACAGATACCTTGAATTCATGTCCCCCATGGATTGTGTGTGATGGCTAGAGTAAATAGTTCTACATGTGAGTGTAGTTGTTATCTCAACCATCTGATACGAGACTAAAGCCTGTAACATTGGCGTCTGTTCCATTGTACAACAGCAATGATTTCACATGGCGCCATTACAAGTGTGTCTCTCACAAGGTATGTTAACACTTCTGCAGATGTCATTGAGTGAGTGGATGTTTGTGATGTTATTACAGTCTGTATTGTAATTGTTTCAGGTGTGGGGGAGATGTAGGTGGGTGTACATAGCAGATAAAGGTTTGTGGGGACTGCATTTATACATATTCCATATGTGTGTGGGGGCCTCTTCCCTAATTGAAGACCTGTCATTTAGTAGACTAATACTATGGTTATTGCCGGCTTATTCATTAAACCATTGTTAATTGGTTCCTATATAGCATGCAGGTGAGGTTGATCCTTCAATCCCTCCGAAATACATCGATATGTACTGAACTGTTGCTACATGAAAGCTGTCTCGTGTATTTCTGTCACGAATATTTGCACTCATTGCAGTTGTGTTTGTGACTCCAACTCTTTGGCTTGGGTTGCCACCTTTTCAACTGGCCATATTGGAACATTTCCAGGGCACGCATCAGGGTTTAGAGGCCGACACAAACCCACTGTCAGTACAAAGGATAGAACTTACTTTTGCCCTAAATTAAAACTTATTCTTGTAGCACTTTAGCTGCTTATTATGTTTCTTGTACAATTTACATATTTGAGAGACGGACATAACTATTTCATGCAACTATTACTTAATATATGGGGCATCATTATGTCCTACAATCTCAGTACATTTGCCCTTTTTAATATTTGTTGTCAGGACACAACTGGCCAAAGAGGGACTGTCCCTCTCAAAGTGGGACAGGTGGTAACCGTATGCCTAAGGCCGGCTATGACCACAACTACTGTAATAATCTACATCCGAGTTAGCACGAACAGACCCACGATGCAAACACACACACACACACACACACACACACACACACACACACACACACACACACACACACACACACACACACACACACACATTACAGTCCCACAGAAACACACACTGCACTCTCAACACGCACTTACACACACTACAGCAATCGGAACCACACTTAAACACAGTACCTACCTGGACCGCAGCACTGGCAGCAATAACTAAATGTCCCTTAACATCGTGATTATATTACTCGCAGTTATACTGTTCTGGTACTGTGGTCTTTCGGTCTTTAAGCCTCGTGATTACACGTGTTGGTATGTAAAGCATTCGGTAGTTGGCAGTATCCTATTCATTTGTAGCTAGATGTTTGTGTACATGTCGTTAACCTGTCTATATATTCGCAGATATATGTATTTCCGTATATATCGCCATACATCTCTCTATCACCCTTTCTAGCCCTAGTTTATATATATATATATATATATATATATATATATATATATATATATATATATATATATAAACAGGGAGAAGGAGAGAGAGTGTACACACCTTTCCTTGGGTACATGGCGGTGTATTCTGTTTGCTGAACCCCGCTCTTTTGTGTTTTAACCTGTCACAATACACACCTGCCGTTGGTACATCTCGGGTAGCTTAGTGGTAGGTGATTGTGTACATGGTTGTGTGTTCTACTCCTGCCAGTGGTCGTTTTACCTCTCAGAGCAGGCACTGTTAGTACATGGGTGAATAATGCTGGTTTCACCTGTACTGGACATCCTTGACCGTGATTTGCGTAGAATTTGGCAAAGCTTACATCTGTTTTGCGCATATCCATGTAGTCCTGTTTAAACGACGCTTACCATCACTTGCCGCCACATAAACCCACTAACATGTGCTTACACATGCTCTAATGACCTACATCCAACATCCATTATTCGTGCCATTGGGATTACGTAACGGACCTTGCAGGACGTGGAACCGGGTACATACACGACACAGTCAGTGGCTTTACCACTTGGTCATCTGGTGTTTGTACAGGTGTTAATGGTGTTTTGTATGTGGACTGTACTATGGCTGTTCCTCCATACTGCAGTCAAATGTGTAACTCAGTTAGTTTACATATGTATGATACCACTTCATGGTATGTCCAAGTGATGTTTAATGGATGTGCTCCAGCATTGGGGATCTATGTCAGAGTGAGCCACACACTGTAATGTGCTACACCTTCACACAACCATAACTGGAAAATGCTGGGGTGGCGGATACCTGTCATGGGTACTCCCCATGCTTTGGCACTACATCCCTAATTACATTATACGGAGGCCCTCATTAACACACCGGGGAATCCATACAGAGTAGGTGGGGAACAGTGGTTACACACATGGATCCCGCAATTGGCTCTGCTCCACAGAGGGACAGTTGGTTGACCGATGGGGTGGCGATAGCAGACACATTTTGCCTAGGCTGCTGAATGGACTCTGACAATCGGGCATGTACCTACTGATGTACCTAGGAATCTATACATACAGTATCAACATATGCTGTTAGCTTCTTTTACTGTTCAGGCGTTGACTTTCCTTGTTCCAATAGCTGTTATGTGTGCAATAGTTGAGGGCTGCCTATGTAGGATTCACACAGTAGGCCACCTATACATTACAATTTGCAGGTGGTTGTGTGTGTGTGCCATCCATTTTACTGTGTGTGCAGGTGGAGAAGTGTGTCAGTCCGTAGGGGCCTACACTGTCAGTGCATGTGCTATACGTTCCCTCTTTGCCAAGGCATGGGCATATTGGGCATGCCTCCGTCTGCCTACTGGGGCTGGCACAGGTTATTCGTGGTCTGAATCCCTCTGTGCCTGTGATGGCCTTGGGAATTGCGGTGGGCTGTGAGGGCCTTCACCATTATGTCCCTGCTGCAGCTGTTTCCACAGGATCATATATGTAACATGGCACATACTATGAAGATGTGGGCACACATGCCTGGAGAGTACTGCAAGGCTCCACCAGATATGTCCAAGCAACGGAACCGTGATTTCAGCATCCCAAACATACGCTCTATGATGATTCTGGTTTGTGCGTGTGCCTCATTATGGCGTTCTTGCATGGGTGTGTGTGCATTTCTGATGGGAGTCATCATCCACGGCTCCAGTGCATAGCCAGCATCCCCCACAAGGTGGCCATATGAGATGTCCCCCCTGACAAATACTTGATACAGCTGTGAGGCATGCCAGATGTGGGAGTCATGGTAGCTTCCAGGGCTGCAAGCACACACATCTGTGATAATGCCCTGGGCATTGCACACAACCTAGCAGTTGATGGAGTGGTATCCCTTGCAGTTTACATAGTGCCTACCATGGTCTCCGGCTGGTGACTTGATATGTATGTGCGTGCAGTCTATTTCACCCAGTACCTCTGGGTAGTGTGCCACATGGTGGAAGAGACGCATATTGCTGGCCAACTCCTCCTGAGTTCGGGGGAAGTATATATGCTCATTGGCATGTGGTAACATGGCATCCAGGAATTGGTGGAGTACCCTGGATGCTGATGCCTGTGAGATCCCCATGATATCTACAGTTGGCCTTTGAAAGGTACCTGTGGCTAGTATTCTCAGGCTGACACATACCTTCGTGTCCACTGGAATGGGTTCCCCTCTGTTGTTTCTGGCTCTCAGGCGTGGCTGGCACAGCTCAACTATTTGCTGTATGATGTCCCTGTCCACCCTGTAATGCTCTACTATCTCCAGATCATGTAGCCCCGGTAGGTTACCCTTGGTCTGAACACTCTTCTCCTCCGGGGCCTGAGGTGGTTGTCAGCATCGTCCTCTGCAACACCTTCAGTCTCCAACACATGCTGATGAATCACAGCTATGGCAGCTCCCAACAAGTACATTGTAAAAGTTCCCCATCTGTTTACACCAATGGTGCAGTGTTTGGGAATACACAAGTGTGTGTGAGGTGCCTTCACACTTTATACTATTATGCTTTGAACACTGATGATGTCATAGGGTGTGTATGTACATTCGGAGTTGCAGGGTATCTTGTGTTTTACCACAGATACTGCTATTGTGCTGCCTTTGGTGTTAAATTACATTTAGCTGCCATGGATTACCTCTTGCCCTTACCTCCACTTTTCTTAATGATTCCCCTCTCATTGTCTGGCATGCATCCAGCAGCCTGCTTTCTTGTGTTGTACTTTCCCGAACCAGGATTGTATTGCGAAATGTGTTCTATTGCCAATCTACTGCAGGTTTGCTTTGCTCGGCGGTTACAGTTCTCTTTTCTTTGCAATCCGACACCTCCCCTATCCTGTTCTGCAGGTTGCTGTTAGCAGTCTTGTTAGCTGGCGTCAATTGCCCACTGTGAGTTAATAGGTGTTAATTGCTCAGTTGTACTCCAATTACCCTACTGTAGCATTTCCTTATTGTCTTCACCTAAACTTCCTTTTTGGGCTGTGGCGCGTGGCACGTGAGTCCACTTACCGGGTTTTGGGCACGTTTTCATCCACGTACACGTGCGCTTACAGGCACCATGTGTGCTCTCAGCTGAGCAAAACTATACCTACATCCACGCCCCTGTCCTGCGGCTTTGCTTAGTAATGGGCAGCCCGGATTTGCATTGCTCCAATGTGCTTACAGCTGCAGTGGCACACCCCACTGCTAATGTCATTTATTCCTCCAGACCACTCCTCGGTGTTGTAGCGCTGCACCGTATTGTACATCCTTAGGCTGGAGGAACGTTGCAATTCACTATTACTTGCCTAATTTGCATGGCATTGACTACTAATTCATAGTTACCGCGCTGAACACTGTCACAGGCCCTTAGCAACCCTTACAGCTTGGTTGTGGTGTAGCATGCATACCATTGACTATTATGGTGAAATCATAATTTGTGTTACATTGCTATTTTATGACATTTGTATATATTTTCCTTGTGTTTCCGTTTGCGCACACATGCCCTATGGTTGTACTTTGCGTTACTCTGGCCATGACATTAAATGTTATTTTGTATGTGTTATGGATCTTTTCTTATGGCATTGGCTGTACATTTAGCGATTGGCATATGTTAACTTTATAATACATGAGTCTGGTCCGCTTCCAAGGCTCCGATGTTCTGTTTATCTACATGTAAACCATTTTTTTTGGTTTACATTTCTGTAGACTTACGCTATGCCTACGCCACTTCATGAATCACTATGTACCTTCATTTGCATGCTGCAGTACTGTGCATGGGGTGATTTGCATACCTACGCCAGGAGCTGCGCAGATCTGGCGTACGCTGGTAGTGCACGTGGAATTGGATCGTACCTGAATCGCTCGGTGGCCATATCTGGCATTATACCACCTACGCTACTCCTACGCCTGGTGCAAGCTTCATGAATCTCGGGGACAGATGTCACCAAAACTCTCAAAGCTTCAACTAAGGCATGAGTTTTCTTAACTAAAAATGACAAAAAAGTATGTATATTTAATGTATTCTCTTTACCATACTGAATTCACAAACCTGTTTCATCTGTTTTTCTGCATACATTGATAACATAAGATATTTATTAATAATACTTAATAAAAGTTTACTTTTAAGTGCAATAGTTTTTTTAAGTAGCTTTTTAGTGTGTTAGTAGTCATTACTATACAGTCATTTTTACATATTTCAAATTACTAGCTCGTATAGTTCTGCAGGGGCTTTTACTGTTTGAATTTGGATGGGTCATATACTTGAATTGAATATGATGTGTATTTAGGAGGGAATTTTCTGTCTGATGTTTTATGGTAGAATGTTGTTCATGCTTTTTGCTTAAAATCATTTCATTAGAGTCTTGTCTATTAGGAAAAAAAAAAGAACTCAGTTTAGTTAACAGAATGCATGGAAAGCCATTTTTTGTCAATCTCTTCACAGCGAGTTTCCACATGCTTGTTTGTAGTGCCTTTCCACCTCGTAGATTAAATCTGTGTTGCTTTTCTGTGATTCATCTAGTAAGCTCCTGTCAGAACATACACTACATTATGCAACATAAAATACTAACACTAAAGATAATTATGAATTTTTCACCTTGATATGTTCCGAAGAGTTCAATTCAATAATCCATAGGCCTTGCCACATAAAAGTTAGTTCCCTTTGATCTCATATACTTTAATCCATTTAGAAATAAATAAGTATATTAGCTTTTTGTTAGGAGGCCATGGATGATTATAGTTAGTTGCAGGGAATGTGTTGGTATGTACACATGCATTTCCGGGTCTATATTAGATCACTGAATGCTTAAAAAAGTGAACGGTGATTAATCAACCCTATGTAAGCGAAAGCTTAAAATATCGAAGCAACAGAAACCCAAATTTTTTCCTAGGGAAAGAATTTGGTTGTCCATTTCTGTTGCTTTGGTATTTTCAGTGCTGTGGTGGAAAGGGATTTAGACTGTGTCAGTGTGTTGTGTTACTATGATGTGTGTGTGCAAGGGGAATGTAGTTTGTATGGTGGTTTTCATGTGTGTCTTTGTAGTGCAACCTTGGAGTTAGAATATTTAAGTAGGGGGGTGTGGGGGCGCAGCCCCCCACATGGGGTGTGCAGGGAGGCTTACCCCCTTGCTTGTCTGTAGTGTAGATTCATGTGTTTGTGTGTGGGGGGGGGAGTTGTGTGTATGTAATATTCGGGATTTCAAAATTTGCACTTCTGGGAATTCGGTATTGTAAACTTTCGGCTTTATGATCTCGAGATTCTGAAACTCAGTATTTCAGGATTTTGGGATTATAAAGTAAATCCGTAAACACACACACATGGTGTTAGTATAATATTTTGAATTTAAATATTATTTTCGATGTGAATTAACAGGGGTGTAGATTAAGAAAGTTGAATACCCGACAATTTGAGATATCTTCTTGAGTCTGAAATGGGTGAATTCTATGTATATAGACTGGCCTAGTTGCTTAGGTAATGGGTAATGTAGTTATAAAAAAAAAAAATGCTCTGTCAAAAACGTGATTAAAATATTTGAGATGCATATTAAGTATAGATGATATTGATAACTTTACTCTGATTACGAGTAGAAAATGGGTATAGCCGGTCTGAACTCTTGGTTTTTCTGAGTGACTCTCCCAAAAGCCCTTTCTCATAAGTGATTAAAGTTTTGGAAATTGGGAGACAGGTTACAAGACTCGTAATCTTGATTCTTTGGATAGTGTAACTAATAACTATGTTGCTTATTTAGATTACCCCTTGGTCACTATAAGTAGCATTCTTATAAGCTTTGTAGAAAATTATGGCACTTTACCCAGCACACTTTCCACACTTTACTAAACTGGCTGTTGATTTGTGTGGTAACTCTAAACTGTGTTACATTTTTTCATATTTCCATTATTATTTGCAAATTTAACTTTAATAGCTGGACACTTAGTGGTAGCTGCACTCTCTTTTAACTATATTTGTAATATAATTCATATATGGCCAATTGTTAAGTTTAAAAGAGTTTTGGGCAAACTGTTATTTACTGGACTAAGGGAATAATTATAGTCTCTGATTGTCACAGCTTGTCCACATTCTGGAACTTTGGATCATTGCTTATAGTATAGTAAACATGCTTCTTTGTTCTTTCTGATATATAGCAATGATCCCTAGGTGGTATTCTGCCATTCATATTCCTATTATGCTCTGTGTGTGGTTTAGAATATAGAGTTGTAATAGAGTAATCCTCTCTAAGAAGCTACAAAACTGCCTTTCTGCACTCACTAACATAATATAAGTTTATACATAGATGAGCAATAGGATAAAATTCAAGTGAACCAAGGGAGGGTGGCCTAATAGTTAAGGTGTTTCCCTTACAAACACAAGATGAAGGGTTTGAATCTCACAAGGGATAATTGGCTAGGCTTAAAATGGCTCGCAAGGGCAGTTAGCTCAGTACTAATCTATGAATCTATGAATCTTTAGTTTCATTTCCACATCAGTCACTAATTGAATGAGTTATTATCATATTTAGTAGAGTAATTGGACTCTTAAATGTTAATTTAATTGTAAAGTATGGAAAATGTCTCTGTAAACAGTTCTGTACTATTAATATATCTATGTACAACCGATTATAACCAGAATATTAGATTGGTAAAGAAATATCAGCATATAATTTCATCTGCAATACTATTATTAGCATTCATAATGTTATAAAAGCTCATTAAATAAATAAGGAAACTCTTACAGAAAAAGGAACCATCTAACTCTTTAAAAGAACTACTATTATTATTTTATGCTTCAGTTACTATACTACTCATTTGAATTCTTCAGGCGTTCTGGAATTGTTAATTATTACTACAAGGAATTCTCTATTTTGTAATTTGTATCTTTAATGATGAATGTATTTACATAATTTCATTAGACATAGGGAATTAAAAATGTATATATGAGAAACTATAAATGTTTCCTTTCTGAATTATTAATTAATATTAACTAATCAGTTAATTAACTTTAATAAATGTTATTCCTTCTTTTGGTAATATTACATCTCCTAGAATTTCAATTTGGAGCTCAGGTACAAATATATTTCTTTATTTCTTGTTAGTTATGCGAGATAATCTGATTAAACATTTCGGTTCTTTCGGATTAGGAGTGTATTTCACTCCATGTTGGTTAATGGGATTTATTAATTTGTTAATTGTTTGGTTATATGTATTTAACTACTTTTTACCATTTTTTTCTCTTTTCTATTGGGCTAAATTTAATTCTTACTTTTATCATATATTAGGAATAATTAATCTAATTATATTGTAGAAAAATTAACAGAAAAATTGTGCATCCTTTCAGAATGAAAACACTTTTGAATATGTCTCTAACTATAAATACTTCATAAACAAAATAAATTAGATGGACCTAACCTTGCTTTCTCTAAATGTTAATGGATTAAATAATCCAAGGAAAAGATCTAATCTACTAAAATATTTAAAATTAAATAATGTGCAAGTTGTATTTATTCAGGAGTCTTATTTTGAAACAAACAATAAATAAAATTGGAATCCAATGGAATATATAAAACTATCTCACTCTTCATATAAGAATAAAAAAACAGAGGAGTTTTAATACTTTGGAGGAAAAATGTCACTATTCCACAAATTATTTATAATTATGTAGACAAAGAAGGACTTATAGAAATTGTAATAATACAATTTAACAACAGAATTTGGACAATGGTTAATATATACTGGTTTCCTGGTATAGAAATAGGAACAGTTAGAATACACATGGACCTCATTAACAAAGTTTATAAAAGCAACCTGAAAATTGGAGGGGACTTTAATTGTATTTTAGATAGCTCAGAGTCCACTAGTAAAATACATCTTCATCTTACTTCTATAGAGAAAGCTATTAAAATGGAGTGAAAATTTAAACCTAATCAATAGATATAAAGGGAATAATTCATTACTGTTTTCTCATAGAGATTACAGGTTTGGCACCCAAAATAGAATTGACAAAATTTATATATCTCAAGATTTGAATATGAAAATAATTATTTTTTCCATAACCCCTTGCTCTCTATCAGATCACAATTCACTTATCCTCAAATTTCAAATAGATTTTAAGAGACTTTTACAACAAGAATACCGGCTTATATCACTAAAATAAAATTATTCAAACCATGGCTAGACTCTGAAATACAATACTTCTTAGATACCAATCATTCCAAAGAAACAAATTCAGTAATATTATGGGATACTTTGAAGGCCTACCTATATGGTAAAATTCTTTCATGGTTTAAAAATAAAACAAAAGAATGGGAATCGGAGCTACATAATATTCAAAAACAGATCATAGATACTAATAATGATGAATCAAAAGATATACTTATAAAGAAAAAAACAATTGAGGAGTTAAATAAAAAATATAATGAAATATTAACTCATAAAACTAACCTGGCACTAGAAAAATTAAAACTTAACTCATATTCGATGTCACCAAAACATATGCACAATCTAGTAATGAGAGTTAAAAGACCAACCATCAAAAATAATATCACAAAAATCATTCATGAAGGCAAAAATAATAAAATAGTTTCAGATATTAGTGACATTCTTGAAGCTTTTAAGTATCACTACACTGATCATCAGACAAATGATAATTCGCATCTCAATTCCTTAGATTTAGATATAAATTTATCTAAAATAAAAAAATACCAGAAAAATTAAAATTAGATATCCAAAAACAAATCTTCCTCAAGGAAGTAGTTGATAAAATTAAAGAAAGAAAAAACAATAAAGCTCCTGGAATTGATGGAATCATAATTGAATTATATAAGATATTCCCATCTTCAGCTATTTCAATTTATCATAAAACCCTAAATGAAATACAAAGACAAAATATAATACCACCTTCATGGAGATACTCATTAATTGCTCCCATTATAAAGGAAAATAAAGATTCAAAACAATGCAGTTCGTATAGACCAATTTCACTACTTAATAATGATTATAAAATGTTCATGTCTATTCTAGGTAATAGAATCAAAAAATATTTAAAGGACAACTGCACCCTCAGTCTCAAAAAACATATTTATTTCATCATGGTTTGGTGTTTCCTACATTTTAACAGCACTCTGGGACTATTTAGAGCTTTTTAGATATTTTTATATACAATTTCTGACTCTGACCACATGGGGACTGGCATTTTGAAACAATTCAGATTGTTTACTCTGCCTCTAAGTATCCTAGAATGCATTGTTTGTCTCCAAAAAATTGCATCAGATCTGCCATGTTTTCCCTTAAGCTGCTGTCACTTCATTGACTTAATAGGCATTCACTGCTGTCTTAAAGTCCCCTACTTTTGGTTAAAATGTTATCCTTTTTCAATGACTACTTCAAACACAAGCAGTGCAAATGCTACAGAACAGAACTGAAAAGTGCATTTTATTGCTTTTGTTTCTTAGAAATGCTAACTTGCTTTCTTTTGTGAAGGCTGAAATCTAGTTCTTCAAGGCATCTCCCCTCCCACTTCACACCTACCTTCCCTAGCTGTCAAAGAGCTAAGGGTAATTTGACCCATTATCTGCTTGTGATTGATATCTCACAGCAGGTGACCAGAGTAATGTACTGTTTTCTTGTCAGCCTTTCCCTCCTTACAGTGGGACACTTTTTTTGTTGCACTCCTCCGGTCAAATTTAGAACCAAGCTACATAGCACTGGGAATAATCACTGTTTTACAAAGCATCAAGCTCCCACTTATTTTTCCTTCCCGTTTGATTAAATAGCTAACAAATGACACACTCACTCAACTCACTCACCACACTCACCACTCACTCTCACTCACCACACTCACTCGCACTCATCCACACTCACCACACTTCACTCACTCACCCACATTCACTCACCCACACTCACTCCCCACCCACCACCTTCACCACACTCACTCCCCACCCACCACCCTCACCATACTCACTCACCCACCCACACTCACTCACCCACATTCAACTCACCCACCCATATTCAACCGCTCACTCACCCACCCACACCCATTCACCGCTCACCCACCACACTCGCTCACCCGCTCACCCACCACACTCACTCAGCTCACACACCACACTCACTCAGCTCACACACCACACTCACTCAACTCACACACTCACCCTTTCATACACCTAACCACAAGTTTGTTTGGCAACACCAAGAATGACCCCAGGCCTTCGTCCGAGGAATGCACGAGTAATTATATACTTTGGCTTTGCAGACATCAGAAACAGAAACACATGCCTACACAGATCTTACACATCAAGCCGCTCCATTCAAATTGTACATGAAATGCACCCATTGAAAAGTTTTCCACCTACAACATTATTAAATACTTTAATCCAACACTAATGAGCCCTACTTTACACAGCCCAGTAAACCTGTCCACAGATTCAGCTTCTACAGCACAGTCCAATAAACTGTCTACTGTACATTAGTGTTAACACAGGAATTTCCAGTTCTTATCAGCATAACCACATATACAATCTTAAACCTCAGACGTTTCATGAAAGATGTTTTATTTTTAAACTTTCATCCTTTCCACTTTAGGGGTCTTGCATAAATCCCAGCAAAAAGGAGACCTACAAACTGCAATCACCCTGTTCCAAATCCATCCAAACATGGCTGCAAAACTAAAGGTGTTACAGTTTTGAGGGGAGGGTTAAGCAACCATGCCCACACCACCTGGGAACAATCAAATTCTTCCTGTCTTGATAACTACACAGTTCCACAACCACAGGGAAAACATTACCCAGCAAAGGCACACCAGTACCTAATGGAATTAAGTGACAATTCAACACTAAATCATAAATCACAAAACAGACTATCAATTCAGTATATGAAGAACATACCAGTATAGTGTATTTAAAGTTACATCTAACTACCAGATTGTGCTGGGACAGCTTTAGAGATAAAAGTGGTTTTGTAAAATTCAGCAGATACTGGCAGAGTGCCCTTTATCACACAAACGTGCACACACTTGCCCCTTATCACACAGACACAAATTTGTTTGGCAACAGCTAAAATGACCCAAGGGCTTCTTCCTTCTGATAGCAGTCTGTTAACTATAGGTTCATAGGTTGGTACTAGGCTATCAGCCCTAGGGCTTATACAAGCCTAGCCATAACAATTCCCTGGCTATTACTTCCACACTATTTTCTACCCTGGACCCCTGTCTAGCAGGCTGAGTGACGTGATCCCCGGGGTTAATTTCTTTCTCCCATCCAATCGTCAATGTTCCGTTTGAAAAGGGCCAAAGAGGCGGTCTGCGTGACATGTATGGGCAGTCTATTCCAGAGTCTGGGCAGTCTCTGAGTCAGGAACCTATCCCTCCAGCATTTGTTTATTGTGATGACAAGGTTTAGATCCCTGGAGCATGTAGCTCTGAGGGATTGGGATTTCTTTAAGTGTAGCATGTCCCAGAATGGGTACATGTTTTTTCCCAAAGGGGATAACTATACATTTCTTGGCACTGAGCTTGAGCCCATGGCTCTGGCACCAAGCATCTGTTTCTGTAAGGCCCTTTTCTAGAGTATCCACAACATTTGGGGATTCAATAATGACTCCCAGTATGCAGTCATCTGTGAACTTTGTTAGCCCGAATCCCTTAGTGTTGGCCTGTACTTCAGAGAAGTAGATGTCAAACAAGAGTGGTCCCAGGACTGACCCCTGAGGTACTCTGACCTGTCAGAAGCTGGATTTGGAGTGGGCTACTTTTACAGCATGGGTTCTGTCAGTAAGCCAGTTGGCAACCCATCGAGTGATGTAGGGATTAATGCCAAGCTTAGTAAGCATACACACATACACACACACACACACACACACACACACACACACACACACACACACACACACACACACACACACACACACACACACACACACACACACACACACACACACACACACACACACACACACACACACACACACACACACACACACACACACACACACTCACTCCCTTGCTTGCATTCACACACACACACACACACACACACACACACACACACACACACACACACACACACACACACACACACACACACACACACACACACACACACACACACACACACACACACACACACACACACACACACACACACTTGCTCTTGCTTGAATTCACACACACACTTGCCCCTTGCTTGCATACACACACACACACACACACACACACACACACACACACACACACACACACACACACACACACACACACACACACACACACACACACATACACACACACACACACACACACACACACACACACACACACACACACACACACACACACACACACACACACACACACACACACACACACACACACACACACACACACAAACTTGCCCCTTGCTTGCATTCACACACATCACTAATCATACTGCCTATGCTGATAAAGTAATTTCAATGTCCATAACTGAAAAATCTGGCATGGTACAATTAACACCACTAAAGCTACTGATGTGTTACAGTAAGACAATCTAGCAAACCTGAGCAAACGGTCAGTTCATACAAGACCAGTGTTATTGCAAAATATCAATGCTAATAATACATATAAGTGGAAACAAATGGGTGCCGCTGATGAAATTATATAGTATTCTCCATTCATAACGAATGCTCCTGCTACGCTGACGCAGCAGAAAGTACAGATATGTACCTACCATAAATGTAGATGTTCGAGTGTATTCACTGTTGCAGTCATTACTCTTGGGTTATCCTGCTGGCAGGCTACCCGCAGTCGGCCTGAATTCCAAAGTCTTGGTTCGGCGTTGATTGCCGTCACCTCTTCCCTGACGTCAGTGCGCCAGGGGTATAAAAGATGCAGTCGACGCCATTTTCTTCAGTTTTTCTTGCCCCAGATGTCTGGTGCCCCCAAAAGGGTAGGCTAAAAATTATGCCAATAAACATGCATGCACTAAGGTAATCATTTCCTTCATCTACAAGCAAATACACCACATAGGTTGTATAGAATAGAGAAGTACAGATAAGACCCAGCAAACGAAAGGGGGATGGTGAGAGGGTAACCTGGACTGCAACAGTGAATATACTCGAACATCTACATTTATGGTAGGTACACAACTGTACTATGCTCATCGTGTTTCACTGTTGCAGTCATTACTCTTGGGTTGAATCCCAAAGCTGAGGATGGGTGGCTGGGGCTAAATAGGATTAGGAGAGGCTATGAGGCCCTGCAGAACTGCAGTGGCAAAGCCTGCTCTGGATTTAGAGTAGAGAGGTAAGTGGTAGTGCTTTGTAAAGGTGTGCACCGAACTCCAGGTTCCAGCCTCTAAGATGTCTTTGGTTGGTACTCCTCTGAGGAAGGCTGCTGCTCTGGTTGAATGTAGCCTAATGTCCTTAGGCACTGATTTGCCATGTTGTGAATAGCAGAAACAAATGCAATGGCCTATCCATTTTGAAATAGTCTGTTTTGAGATAGCCTTTCCTTGTGATCCTGTAGCATATGCCACTAAAAGTTGCTCAGTCTTTCTGAAAGCTTTAGTTCTGTCCAAGTAGAAGTGTAGCTGTCTGTGTATGTCCAAAGAATGCAGAAGTCTCTCACCCTTGTTCTGTGGGTTTGGATAAAAGGTAGGCAAGTGAATGGTTTGGTTAAGGGCCACACTGGACACCACCTTAGGCATAAATGTCGGGTTTGTCCCCAGAGAAACCCTGTCTGGATGGAAAATGATAAAAGGTTCCACAGCCATGAGTGCCTGTAACTCCGAGACTCATCTTGCAGAGGTTATTGCTAGGAGCAGAGCTGTTTTCCAGGATAAGAATTTTATATCAGCTGTTGAGGCTGGCTCAAAAGGAGGAAGTATGAGTTTTTCCAAGACATAATTGAGGTCCCATGCAGGTATTGGTGCTCTCCTTGGTGGTCTTATGTTTTTGGCCCCTCTGAGGTACTGCCTTATTAAAGAATGAGAAAAGATAGGTGGTTCCATATTGTAATGGGCTGAAATGGCAGAGGCATGGATCTTAATTGATGAAAAGGATAGACCTCTGTCCAGCATCTCAGTTAAGTATTGTAAAATCTGAGGAATGTTTGCAACAAACGTGTCAGTTCCTTGTGCCTGGTTCCAAGCGCAGAATCTCTTCCATTTTTCTGAATAAGAGTTTCTGGTACTGGGCATCCTGGCCTCCAAAATAACATCCATCACAGCTTTGGAGAGAGGAGTGTTCTGAATGGCTACATTATCGGCCATGCTGCCAGATTTAAGGTCCTGAGTTGGCTGTGCAGGATCTGATTGTTTTGTTGGGTCAGTAAGAGAGGAATTTGAGGCAATGTCCAGGCTGGACCTTGAGACAAGTTCTTTGGGATTGGGTACCAGTGCTGGTGTGGCCAGTATCATTTTTGGCTTCTCTTGTCTGACCGTTAGGAGTACCTCGGGGAGGAGAGGCAGTGGAGGAAAGGCATATACTGTTAGGTTTTTCCAGCTGAAGGATATGGCATCCACTTTCCATGCTTGCTTGTGATAAGTCCTTGTGCAGAATCTCTGTAGTTGGCAGTTGTGAGGGGAGGCAAGCAGATCTATGTCTGGGCATCCCCATTCCCTTGTTATCATGCTGAAGACTTGTGGATCCAGTTTCCACTCGTGGGGATCCATGAGGTTTCTGCTTAGTTCGTCTGCCAGAGTATTTATCTTTCCTGGCAGGAATTGGGCTTGCAGGTGAACTTGATAAGTCAATGCTGTGTCCCACAAAGTCATGGCTTGTCTGCAGAGGGGGTAGGAATGTGTGCCTCCCTGCTTGTTTATGTACCACATGACTGTAGTATTGTCCGTCTTTATCAGTAGCTGTCCTGGATGAAGTAGATCCTTGAAAGCTGTCAGGCATTTTGAACAGCCAGCATCTCTTTTTGATTGATATGAAGATGCATCTGGCTTGCGGGCCATGTGCCCTGAATACATTTTTCTGCCATGTGGGCCCCCCAGGCATAATCTGATGCATCCGTTGTTAGTGTCTGCCTGGCTGTGGGTAAAGTGAATGGCTGTCCCTTGTTGTGGTGACAGGCCTGTGCCCACCATCGAAACTCCTGTTGCAGGCAGGGAATGAAGGTAATTAATGTTTCCAGGCTGTGGCAATGTTGAGTCCAAACACTTTTTAGATACCACTGTAGTTTCCTCATATGCAGTCTGGCATATGGAATTAGCAGGATGCAGGATGTCGTGAAGCCCAAAGCCTTCAGAATGTTTCTTGCAGATAACTGGGTGTTTGTTGCCAACATTTTGAAGTAAGAAGTCAGTTGCCTTTGTTTGTCTGGCATGAGATAAGCCAATTGGGCAGTTGTATTTAAGCTTGCACCCATGAATATTATCTATTGAGAGGGTACTAGTTTTGATTTATTTTCGTTTACTGTGTACCCTAGGCAAATTAGTAATCTTTTTACAAACGTCAGATGCTTTAGTAGAATGTCCTTGCTCTCTGCTTGAATAAGGCAGTTGTCCAAGTAAGGATATATTTGAATTCCTCTTTGTCTGAAAAATGCAATTACTGGTGCCAGGCATTTTGTGAAGACACTGGGCACAGTAGACAAGCCAAAGGGCAGTGCAGAGAATTGGTAGTGCATTGAGCCAGCTATGAATCTGAGGTATCTTCTGCAAGATTGTCTGATTGGGACATGCAGGTATGCCTCTTTTAGGTCCAAAGTTACAAGCCAAGCCTTCTTGCCCAGCATGTGCAGAAGCTGCTGCAGAGTGAACATTTTGAATTTTGGAAAGTCCAGAAATGTGTTTAGAATAGACGGGTCCAGTATTGGTCTCCAGGCTTTGTCCTTTCTGGGTACCAAGAAAAGTCTTGAGTAAAATCCTTGTCCCTGCTCTTGCTGTGGTACTCGCTGAATGGCCCTCATATCCATGAGGGATGAAACTTGCTTTTGTGCCTCTGCCCATTGATTGTATGGCAGGTCTGGCATACCTTTTGCCCTTGGCAGGATGTGAAAGTGGAACCTGTAGCCCTGAGACACTATATTCAAGACCCATTTGTCCTGGGTGATCATGTGCCAATTTTGTGAAAAAAGTGCTAGTTTTCCCTCTAAGGGGGCTGCCAAAAGATAAGTGCTTGGTGCTGGCAGAGGAAAGTCATTGGGACTGTTTCCTGTATAGCTGTGATTTGTCTTCTCTGCTTTTGGGGGTAGAAGCACCCCATTGTTTAGGCCTGTATGAGCCTTGGGGCTGGGATCTGCCTCTGGGGCATCTGTATCTGCCTCTTTGTGGCCTGTCTGACACCGGAAAGGACCAATTCTTTGTGGGCCAGTTCCTGCTAAATCTGGGTGGCTGCACCTGTAAGAAATCCTTAAATGTCTGCATAGACTTTATATTGTCCTCCATTTTCTTCAACACCTCCTCTGCTTTAACACCAAAGTATCATGCTGTAATGGAGCGTCTAATAATTTTGTTTTAACATGATCAGGCAGATTCTGTTCCTTTAACCAAGCATGCCTCCTAATGACAGAACCTGTAACAGCGACCCTGCAAGAGGCCTCCAGAGAATAAAAACCACATTGCAAAGTATGCCTTCCCACTTGTTCAGTTACATGCAATAAATCCTGCATTTCCTTGTTTTTTGCACATTCAGAATTTGTTAATATTTTCTGTTTAAGCATTGACATTAAGTATTGCTGATATTTAAGCATATGATATTGACAATTTAAAGCCCTCTCAGCCAAGGTAGCAGAAGTGTAAACCTTTCTCCCCATCTGTCCAGTGCCCTTGAATTCGTATCAGAGGGGATAGGGTTTGTTGCAGTGGAAGCCTTGACCCCTTTGGGACCCCGAGAAATAGTTTCTGGGTCAGCAGCAGGGTTTTTATAAAGAAATTTATGTGAATCTGGAACCCTGTAGTATCTGTCTGGCTTAACAGGTGCAGGGGGTAAAGAGTCAGGACACAGGCCGGACTCTGAAAATACATCATCTACAATGTCTAAAACAGGGGGGATAGCAAGAGGCCTGTGCTGAGGTAGTAAAGGAAAGTCTCTGAGCCTTTTCTTAGATTCTGAGTAGTCTTGGCTCTCCCAGTGGAAGTGCTCCCTCATGGTATGCAGGGTTTCCCCAAAAGAATAATCCTCAGGAGGAGAGGCTGAAGGGATAGATTCTTCAGCAGCAGAATCCTCATAGGGAGGAAGAGAGTATTCCTGCTCAGAGGAGAGTCATAAACTATATCAGGCAGCACAAAATAGGGCTAGAAGTGCATTCAAACAGGGGCTGTGTGTAGAATTACATTTTTAATTCACTAGGAAGACTTATCTTACCAATGAAGCAAAAAATGCAGATAAAGATGCAGACAATACAAACTTTTCAGTCGTCCCTCAAACAAATGCAGTCGACAGGATACACGTACAATGAAAACACACCACATGGATTTTATTAGGTTGAGTGGGCTGGGTAAGACAGGTCTGACATCACAATGTGGGAGAAACACTGGCTCTTCTATACAGCATGCAAATCAGGCAGGGATTACATCACTTTGGGGGAGGAAACATCCTGATAGCTAGAGCAAGAGCAGATGGCAGATGTGACATCATAATTTCAGAGCCAGCTACAGGTTTTTCAAGTTGGTTTGCAAAGTGAAACAAAAACAGTATAGAAAGCTAGGAAGCAGAACAGGGAAAACAGTTGAGTGGGTTATTTTTTAAAGCTGCAAGGGTGATTTTTTTTAAGCTTTATCAAAGAACAGGGATTGGAAGAGTCAGCAGGTTGGGGAATCTGCTTTAATATCCTGTTGTTTTCCTTTAAAACACATTATAAATAAAGATCAAACAGGATTTATTTATAATAGGCATACTTGTGACAATATTCAAAGAATTTTAATTCTTACAGGCATCTTAAACAGAGATAACAGAGGAGCCCTTTTAATTGCATTAGACATAGAAAAACCTTTTGATACACTAAAATGGGATTATCTTTTTAAAGCTCTAGAAATTTTTGAATTTCCCCCTCACTTCATATCTTTGATAAAATATATATATATATATATAACTAATCTTGCTTATGTAAAACATGGTCCTTTTACCACAGAAGCCATTGAAATCTCCAAAGGTACAAAACAAGGTTGTCCTATGTCCCCCATTTTATTTGCTCTAGCAATAGAATTATTTGCAACTGTAATACTCTGTGATACAAAAATAAAAGGAATTGATATACATTGTCAATTTAATTTCAAAATCATGTTTTTTGCAGACGATATACTCCTCACCTTGAGTGTCCCTGAAGATTCTCTACAGGAATTAGATATACAAGCAGAAAAAAAAATATCATAATTCAGGTCTACGTATTAGTGATACAAAATCCAATTATATGTTATTGAATAAAAAACATAACACTCATTTAATCTCAAACCATATAATTGGTGAATAGGTTGTCTCTATAAATTATTTAGGGATTTTACTATGTGAAAATATTGTTACAACCTTAACTACAAACAACAAAAATATTTTAATTACTTTAAAATTACTAACAGAAAAATGGAATAGAATGCACTTAAAATTCGAGGATAGATTGCAATTAATAAAGATGGTACTACTTCCAAAAATAAATTACATAGCACAAGCTATTCCCATGATACCAAATAAAAAGCTTTTAAAGGAGATCAACAAAATTCTATTAAACTTTCTCTGGCTTCCAAAGAGGAATAGGATAGCCTTCTCTCATCACATTAGACCTTGGGAATTGAGACAAATTAACTTCCTGAATTTAAAAACATATATTAAGGCCTCAATTTTCAAAATAGTTATTAATTGGATAGATCCTAACTTCTCTTATGTTTGGAAATCACTTCATACGATCATTTTCTTACATGAAAATAAATTAGCAAAAATCTCCTGCTAAATGATCAAATTAATACATTTTGGCATATACTATGTGTTAACCTACATACAATACGGTGAAACCCACCAATCTAAACTATGTAAATTACATTTACAATTTATTTAGATCCTTTATTAATTCCAATACGGATAAAAAATTATGGTGGGAGCTGCTAACTCCCTTTAGTACTGCAAAACATTTCTTCAACAAAATTCATAAAAGTATTCTAACTAATTGGGAATTAAAAAACTTCACTTGCTGGCAGCACTGTATAAAGAGTCAGTTGGTACTAAACATTCAACAAGTAAAAAATACATTTGATATTCCAAACACAGACTGGCTAGTACTTCAAAGTATCTTATCTTATGCACAAGATCTATGCAGAATAATTAATAATTCATCCTTTAAAATGAAATCTAAACTTGTAATTTACATACATGAAGTGATATATAACAATTATAATTGGACAAATTTAATATCAAATTTGTACAAAATTTTAATAAATTATAAAGTTAAACCTAAACAAAATTATTGGGATTTTATCACTAAAGGGCATACAATTAATTTATCAATTGAAAGTAAAACTAATTTACTGTACTCTACTAAATTAACTTCTAACTTACAAGTCTGGAAGATTTTCACATGGAAATTTCTGCATAGAGCTTTATATACTCCCAATAAGATAGCTAAAATTAATTCTTCCAAAGATATTATATGTTGGAGATGTTCATTATGTTGTGAAGCTGATTGGACTCACATAATATATGATTGTGATAACATTAAAACAATTTGGGAAGAGATTAGTAAATTCCTTTAAGCCATCTTTACAGATACTTTTGCATTAACTAAGTCTTTGATTCTGTTGAATGTTAATGAAAAAAACCAGAAATGAGTAAAAATAATTTATATCTTCTCTGGACTATACTAGCAGTTGCTAGAAAGTGTATTACAAGAAAATGGAAATCCTCCTCAGAACCTACTATTGAAGACTTTTTGATTTTATTGGAAGAAACAGCACTGTTGGAAATAAAAGTCAAGGAACTAAGAATCTTTCCTAAAACATGGATCAACAACCCTTGGAAGAAAATTATTTTTCTTATTGAAACACTAAAGTCTATCACAATCTCTTGTGAAGTAGAAGAGAGAGAAATAGAAATACTTGTTAATGCATAACTCAAATTTCTTCAGTTGATTGTTCCTTCTTTATTTAGGCCAATTGTAAATATTGTATATGGTATGTTATAATATGTTATTCATTAGATAAGAGTATTATATTTATTGTTATTTCTGGAAATTAATAAAAATTTTTGAATAAAATAAAAAATAAATGAGTTAGCTACCATAAGAACAAAAGAACCAAAAGCAACGCTGTTCCATGTCTCAACAAACCAAACAGCTCGTGTTAAATACAGACAACACCTGGAAGGCATGGTATAAAGATAGGGCACAACAAAAGTGACAACTTTTTTAGACAACTTAGAAACTGAAATAAACAACAGATCAAACTAGACAAAAGTGTGTTCTTTCACTTACTTCAAGACAAAGATCACCACAATCCCAAGCAATTCTTGACAACCATATAAACCCCATTATACCCCATTCAAACCACCAATCCATCTCCTACCACATACAACCACATGGTCCCCATAGCCACCCAATTCAACACACACTTCATTAAATCTGTCCTCTCTGTGCTAGAATCTAATCCACCCTCCCATCTCTCTGTCTCCACCAAAAATACTAACAATACCCCTTTCTTTTCTTTCCACCAAATACCTACATAAGCTATCAAAAATACCTTCAAATCTGAAAACTACTTCCCCAACTGCTGACAAACTCCTACTCAAATACCTTAATTTAGCTGACGATGTCCTGGCATACCCCATCTCAATACTTATAAATAGATCTATCACAGAAAACTATGTACTCATTATCTGAAAAAAAAATCAAACATTTTACCACTTCATAACGTGGATCCAGCCACAGACCTCTCCAACTACTGCCCTATTGCAATTCTCTCCCCTCTGTCCAAATTCTTAGAAATATGCATACACTGCCAACCAATAACCCATCTCATAAATAACAAACTACTCCACACTACACAAGATGGCTGCCAACTCCTAACCATCTCATAAATAGCAAACTACTCTCCATTACACAACATGGCTTCTGACCACACCACAACACAACAGCTCTGCTTAATTTTTCAGAAACTATAAACACCAACAGAAACAATGGTAATCTAATATCCTCCCTGTTCCTGGATCTGTCAAAAGCATTTGACGCAATAACCCACCAACTTCTAGTCAATGAACTATCTTCTCTATCACTGTCTCATTCAGCTCTTACTTGGTTTTGTAGCTATCTCCAACAGACAAAATGCCATGAAATGGAATTAGGACCTCTCTCCCTTCCTCCCTGTTTCTGTTGGTGTACTACAAGGGTCAATTGTAGGCCCAATAATTTTAAAACAACCTGCACAAAGACAATAAACCTGCCACCTTAGTACAATTTGCTAATGATGCCAACATCATCTACTGAGGCTCAACCTTTCCACTACTTCAACAAGTGACTCAGGACTTCATCACTTCCACAGAATTATGGCTAAAGGCATATCAGCTAATCCTAAATGCCTTCACCTTTCCCCCTCCTGTCTTGCTTTACCTCTGAGAAGTATTTTCTTGTCACTGTATCTGAGCCTAATCTGACTTTCTACATTTCCTTGCAATGACATTTATTTTATTTATTTATTAAAACAAACTGATACAGAAAAAATAATAAAAACCACTTTAAAACAAAAAGATGCAGGTATCCTTAAGTCCAAAGCCCAATGAAAAGTCTATCTTCTTTTTTCTTAACGCAACTTTATTAAATCCAATGATAGCATTTTCGCCACCCTTATTAAAGCAGCTTCTTCAGAGAAACAAATTGTAATTAAAAAAGCACGCTTTTATAGGAACAGGAAGTGACAAAGCACCGTATCCAATTACAATAATATAGAAAATATATATATAACAGTACTTGTCAATTTATTTTACTATGTTTAAAAGCTTATATCTTAATAAAAATACCTATGATACATATTGTTATTATTTAAAATAAAAAATATGAAATATATAACATTGTATAAACACATAAAATCAACACTTAATTAGGACTAACTGTTTTAAAAAGTATGTATGTACATAAATAAACAGCTATTCTTGGATCCATCCAAGATAGTTACCTATCTAAAATAACTTCTTAATTTTAAGACAGCTGAGATATTACAATTTTCATCTAATCCCGGGAACCTGAATGCATCTAGTTTTAATTGCCATTCAACTTCCCGGTTCTCTAAAATCAAAGAAAGGGGGCCTCCACGAGTATTATGTGGTACTTGGTCAATACACATAAATGAAAAACTGTGTCCCGGGTGGGCATTAATGTGTTTGGCCAATGCGTTGTCATCTGAATTTTTTCTAATTACGTAAGCATGTTCATAAAACCGGTCACGGGCCCTACAGTCCATTTCCCCAATATAGAAACCCGGACAGCAATTGCACAATGCAACATAAATGACCGATTTTGACTCACAGTTTAATTTATAAAAAATCTGGTATTTTTTATTTCTAATTGTAAAGGAATTACCAGCCTTAACAACTTTACACCAATTACAGAAACCGCAAGGAGACATACCTTGTCTGCTGTATTGGATTTGTGGTAGGCTTCTTTGTAGTAGTTCTTTCAAATTACTTTCCCTTTTGTATACAACTTGGGGCTGACCTCCTAATTTCTCTGCTAAGAAGGTATTATTATTAGAAATTAAATACCAGTTTTTAAGAATGATTGACCAAATGGCCTGGGAATTAACATTAAAAGTCGTAACAAAGCTCAACACAAATTGACTTTTACTGTTAGTATTGGTTGCCTCAACTATAGGACTTGAAGTAGGTAAATTGGTGTTGTTGAGTCCTTGACCTATACAAACCTCTATTTGATTGAGTATAGGTTTGTACACCCCTTCAATTCTTTTCATCTCAACCTCCTGTATCAAATCATCTAATAAGCCAGCTGGATACCCACGATTGAGAAACATCTCCTTTAAAAGTTTGCATTCAGATTTAAAGTCAATAATAGTACTGCACATCCTCCCAGCTCTCACTAATTATCCTTTAACGATGGAACGTTTTTGTTTGTAAGGATGAAAACTAGAAAAGTGGAGCATGGAGTTGCAGTAGGTGGGTTTTCTATAAACAGTAGAAGTAAACATGTGACTGGTGACATCCTTGATAAGTTTTACATCAAGGTAGTCTATTTCAATTGTAGAAAATTTAAAGGTGAATTTCAAAAATTCGGTAGTTCCATTGAGTTCATGGACAAACTGGTCAGCTTCATCGCTATTACCTTTAAATAAGATAAAAATGTCATCTAGGAATCTAGTATACAACTTGATGTATTTAGTAAGATGGGGTTTATTCATCAGGTAGTTCTTTTCCCAGAATGCAACAAAGAAATTAGTGATGCTGGCTCCACAAGGGGAGCCCATGGCCACCCCTTGTTTCTGAATATAATAGTCCTCCCCAAAAATGGAATAATTTGTACAGAGAACTATGTCCAGTAACTCAGTGACTAAGTCAATTTCGCCCTTAGTAACCTTAAAGTCACTTAAAAGTAGACCTATCCATTCAACAGCTTCCTGATGTGGTATGGAAGTGTATAGGTCTACAACGTCTACTGTAAGGAAGTTGTAACTTTCATCGAAAATGATGTCATTGATGTTCTCTAAAAAGGTCCAAGAGTCTCTACATAAGCCCTGGATGTGTTTTAAGTATTTTGACAGAATACTGTCAATAAATTTAGAACAGGGGTAAGTAATGGATGACCTCCCATCAACAAGGGCCCTCATAGGTGGATTTGAGACGTCCTTGTGGATCTTCGGGATGCCGAACATTACTGGTATTCTTGGGGAACAGATATCAATGTAGTTATAGATGTTAACATCAATTTTGCCATCTAGATATAGATCTCGAAAGTAACCTCTAATCCTACGGAATGCTCCATTCACTTCATTGATTGAGGCTACACTATAGGCAGGTGAATTTAACACTGTTAACATCCTCTCTTGGTACTCTAAATTATCGAAAACCACCAGTCCGCCCCCTTTGTCAGGTTTAATCAACCTGACCGAAGACCTCCGTAAGTTATCTAGAGCTGACACCTGCTCTTTAGTGATATTGATTTTACTAGTGTCATTTTTTGATGATGGCTGAGTGAGCTGATGTCTAAAATCTGCCTCACAGATATTTTCAAATAAATGAAGAACTGCATGTAAGGGCGGATTGAAAGTGCTAGGTAGTTTTAGCTGGGGATGACCGTTCGTGTTTTCGTCACAAAACAACAATTTTAAGTTCAGTTTGCGAACGAAACGCTTTAAGTCAATAATGACTTTAGCCAAATTCCCTTGCTTGCTCGGTACAAAAGTATTACCATAAGATAGTAATTCAACTAAGTCACCATCAAGAGTGATGTCTGAGAAATTGTATATTTTGAAATCACCTTTTTTATTTTGTATAATAGTAGGGCGAGACTTAACCATATGATCTAAGGCAAGGTGGGAGTCACAATAAACTACTGTTGGTATTTGTTCTTGGCCTTCTTCCCTGATGTCTGTTTGTTGCGTGTCCCTAAAAAATGGTTATTTTTGTAGTTGTTGTTGTTGTTGTAGGTTTTAATTCTGTTACTACGTCTTGGCCCTTGATTTAAGTCTTCATTCATCCCATTGTTGTCACTATCTAGTTCTTGTTCAGGGATAATATCCTGGTTTAACAACCCTGGTCTATTATTAGAAGGAGGTCCTGTCCTCTGACATAAATCTTCAAGTTTAGGGTATGCCCTGTTATTGTTGTAAGCAAATCTATCCCTATCTAATTTCTTAGATTTATTACTTTTAAGTTTGATTAAGAGAGCATCAATGCTTGTTAAAATACGGTTGTAATCGTATTTATATTTGAGAAAGTCAATGTCCATTTTGATGGCCTTGTCCAAAATATTAATATTGGGCTTTGGACTTAAGGATACCTGCATCTTTTTGTTTTAAAGTTATTTATTTATTAACCAGGAAAGTCTGATTAGGGCAGAGCCTATTTTCAGTGGAGGCCCAGGGAGAAACACTCCAGAAAGCATGTCTATGGAATGTGGGAGAGAACCCAAGTACCCAGAGGGAACCCACACAGGGAGAACATGCAGACTCCACCCCAGCCAAGAATCAAACCAGAGAACCTCTTGCTTTGAGGCGACAAAGTTAACCACTTCACCACCCAAACATTGCTTTAACTCTTCCTTCATCTGATTCCTCATTATGCAAGGGCTCTTTCACAGCAACATTCCAGCAGCAGCTACCCCAGCATCCTGCTATGTTTCTGCATTACACCTCCTTCACATTTCACTTTCATGCTTTCCACCTCCTATACAAAACCGAGCCATTTCATGGAAAGGCATCTGTTTGGTTTCACCATTATCTACGTTTACTCTACAGAATCATGATGGATGATTTATAGATTATGTAATATCCTCTTCCAAGAGCACAATTTTCTTACCAGGTAGAAAAGAGCAGTTTATATGCATTCATGTATTTGCATTTGTTAACTGGGGTGCAGAACTGATCCACATGGTTATTTTTCAGGATCAGCCTGAGAGCATTTTGGTTAATAGAGTACTTAGAGTCACACAGTAGGCTAATGGATGCTGAGAAAATCAAACAGCAGACTACAACAGGCAATTGGTTAACAAGTTAATCTTAACCTCTGTGTTAACTGCCAGAGATAAAGTTTCTGTATCATCACTCTGGGCACCCTACCTGCTGTGAAGCCTTATTCTCTGAACCATTTTAGCCCTTTGAGACAAAAGGTGCAAATTTTGCAGGCTACTGAATTATAACTTAGTGGTCAAGTGTGCATGACGTCTGCTACACTTTAGGAAGCCATGCTATATATTGTTATTGTAAGCTGAACACTGGCAGTCATATATACTGGTTTCAATGCCACTTAACACTGCTGTGATCCCACCCAGTTTAACTCCAGTAAGGAATGAGCATTTTCCATTGCTAACGATAATTTTGGCTTTAACAAAATAAATGAGATAGGAATTTTATTTTATTTTATTTATTTATTTATTGTACATTTGTTAACCGGGAAAGTCCACTGGACACATGTCTATTTTCAGTGGAGGCCCGAGGAGAAAAGCTCCACATTTAAGAAACAAACAGACAATATGAGTGAATGTGGTAGGCAAAAAGCAGTATACATATGGCAATCAAGTACAATGTTCAAAAACACTTATGGACATTTACATAAAAGCACATACGTTAGGTAGATATGAAAGCAAGAACAGTGTGAACAGAGTTACAACATGATTATAACAAGTAATCAATCAAAGGACTGTGGCTGACCAGGTTCGCAGATGACTGCAAACTGGGCGCCATAATCGACTCTCCAGCCGACACAAGCATCCTCCAAAAGGGCCTCATAGAAACAGACAACCGGTGCCAGAGCCATGGCCTCAAGCTAAACGCCAAAAAGTGTATAGTCATCCCCTTTGGCAAAAACAAAGTGCCCACAAATTACCACATAGGTGGTAATCCATTAAGTACAGAAGAAGTAATTAGGGACCTGGGGACCCAAGTTGATAGCAATCTCTCATTTGACAACCACGTGGCCAAAGTGGTTAGAAAAACATTTTATATAGCCCACCTAATCATGAAGGGATTCACATCTAGATTAGGGGAGGTCATCATGCCTCTTTACTCATCCCTCATCAGGCCCATAATCGAGTACAATGCCCCTTTTGGGATGTACCTTACCAAACACCTGCAGCAACTGAAAGACCCCAAAAGTACCTCACCAAGAGGATCAAAGGGCTCAAACAGATGCCATATGCTGCCCGGTTAAAGAAACTCCAGCTCTACTCAGTGGCATACCACCTGCTCAGAGGTGACCTGTGCCTGACGTATAAAGGCATGTCTAACCCAGAATTAAGGGACATGCTGCACCTCAAAAAATCAAAATCCCATCGAGGTACATGCTCGAGAGACTTGAACCTCAGCACTGAAATAAATAGGACATGCTGGAGGGACAGATTCATAACCCAGAGGCTCCCTTCACTCTAGAATAAAATCTCAGTCCAGGTTAGGCAGAGTCCCTCATTGACTCTCTTCAAGAGGAATTTTGATGAGTGGATGGGAGATCGTAGGTTTACCCCGGGTATCACTTCTGTGTCACTGTTGGACAGAGGCACAGTATACTAACCTCGAAAAAGGGCATAGCAAAATTAATTTAAAATGGGTGGCGAAAGCCAAACATACTCTGGCTAGGCTTATAAATGCCCTAAGGCAGATAGCCTAGTATGAACCTATGAATAGGCAAGACACGTATGAGTTTACTTAGGCAGTAGGCATGGCTTGGCATGAAAAGAACTGTTTCCCATCATGAAACAAAATGGAGGACAGTGAGGAGGAAAACTAAAAGCTAGCCTGGACCATTACAGCAGCAGAGCCAGGCTGACTTGAGGTGAGTTATTAGTGAGTTTTTAAATTGTGGTAAGGATGTGATGGAAGATATGTGTATAGCTAGTGAGTTCTATATTTTGGATATGAAACTGGAGAAAAGTGACTCCTCTGCTGTGTTGTGGAGTTTGGTTACCTCAAGAAGGGATTTATTGTTAGAGCAGGGAGTCCGGTTGTTGGAGTATGGTTTTCGTAGGTTTTGCAGTGATGGTTTTTTTTCAGGATAGTGCAGAAGCTTATGAGCTAGTATGAGCTGGCTGTATTTTAAGAGTTGGGGAAATTCTAGCCAGTCAAGCTGCTTTAAGGCAGCGCAGTGGTGAGTTGTATATGGGGAGCCTGAGGCAAACCTGGCGATTTTGTTGTAACAGGATTCTAGTTTTGTTAACTCAGTTTTTTTGAGATTGGTAAGGATAGGGGAGGCATACAGTAGGGTGGACAGGAGATGGATGCATGCTATTGTGGCTTTTGAGTGTTTTGTAAGATATTGTCTATTTCTATAGAGGGTCCCTAGTTTTTTGTGTACTTTCTTAATTGTGTGGGCAATGTGAGTGTCAAATCTCAAATTATTGTCAATCTCAACACTGAGGAGTTTTGTGTGAGCTGAGGGAGAAATTTTAGGTTTATTACTGGATGTAATATTAAAGGTGAGGTCAGAGGGGTAGATCTGGTTGGTTTGAAGATAAGTAGTTTTGTTTTGCTAGGATTCAGAATTAGTTGAATGTTGGATAGAAATGCTTCAACTGATAGGGAAGATTGTTGAGTAAGTGACTGGAGTTCATGTAGGGAAGAAGTTGCACAGATGAGTGTGGAATCGTCTGCATATTGAATAACAGTTACGAGGGGAGTGGAGGTATGGACAGAATAGTAGTGGGCCTAAAATAGAGCCTTGTGGCACACCAAGAGTAACTGAGAGCAGAGGGGAAATTTCATTCTGCCACAATACAGCTTGTTGGCAGCCAGCTAAGTGGCTTTGAAACTAGGTTATGGAAGAGTCACTGAGCCCAATATTGGAGAGTGTTTTGATGAGTGTACTGTGTCTAACCATGTCAAAGGCTTTTGATAGGTCAAGGAAGGTTGCAGAAACAACTTTACCATTATTTCTGTGGTTGTTGACTGTGTTAGTAAAGAACATTAGGGTTGTGGTTCATAGGTTAGTACTAAGCTAACTGCCCTTGTGAGCCATTTTAAGCCTAGCCAATTATCCCTTGTGAGACTCAAACCCTGCACCTTGTGTTTGTAAGGCAAACACCTTAACCATTAGGCCACAAGTGGTGGTAGCATGAGAGGGACGGAAGCCATGTTGTGTAGCTGATAGGATTTTTCTGGGTATGCAAATAGTGCATAAGTTGAGAGTGTATGCACCTCGCTAGGATTTTGGCTAAAGGGGATAAGATAGCTATTGGGCAATAGTTGGTCAGTTCTGTGGAATTCCCTCCTTTATGAAGAGGGATAATATGAGATATCTTCCAAATTTCAGGGACAAGGGCTTCTGTTAGGGATCTATTGCTGAGAATGGAAATAGGACAGGCTGCAGCATCTGCTGTTATTTGTAGGAATTCAGCTGGTATTTTATCAGACTCTAGGGTGGTGGGTAAGATATTTTCTAATCTTGTCTGTAGAGATGGGATGGAAGTGGAATAAGTTAGCATTGCTTGGTGGTTTGCAGGGTTTTACAGAGTGGGGGTTGTTAGAAATCTTTTGTTGGTTGGATAAGGTAAGAATTGTGTTAGTGAAGAATTTGATAAATTGTGTTGCTATGGTTTCTGATGTGTTTACAGAGGTAGGGGAGGGAGTAATACTTTTACCTGGTGACAGTATATTGTTTATGGCTGCCCAGAATTTTTGAGGATTGTGCTGATGTTTTATTTGTATTTTATGGTAGTAATTAGTTTTGTCCAGTTTTACTAGTTTCTTGGCTTTATTTCTGAGATCCTGGTAGTTTTGCTTAGTGGTCATTCATATTTCATCTGCAGTAACAAACAAGTTATTCATATTTTTATTAATCACTATGACAAATAAAAATGAAACTGTTATTTTTTCAGTCACAATTCTAAACTCAATGTTATCCTAGCTGACTTGATATACAGAAGCTAATCTGTAATCTGTTCAAACATTTTTACAATCCCCAAATTAGAAAGGGCATTTATTTTATTCCCAACATTTTGATACACACTTCTGTGCTATCAACAGTAGGATACAGACTAAAGGAATATGAGATAATGGAAACAGCTTCTGGATGGAGACCCCAGGTAAATTTAACTAAAGTGGCCAGATTAATACTTTCTGACTGGACCATTACACAGGCCCTCTAACTTTGCCAGAAAGCAATTGGCTGTGAACATTCAACCAACTGAGGGTTTCCAGTCCCCTACTGCTCATTTAGGCCATCACCAGCTATGGCCTTGGTGTCCTGCGAAAATATGAAAAATGTAGGGAGTATAAAATGAAGTATGCAGCACCGTCTATTAAAAAAAAAAAATCATATAAGAAGAAGTAAAGTGCGGAAGAGCAGTTAACATTAGGTAAGTGTCATTTTTCATAATGGATTTAACATGCAGGGTTCTTATTCAGGACTAGAATGACTGGGGAAGAATGTGTAACTCATTTCTAAAGTCTTGCCATACTATGGCTAGCAAATATTATTTTTGTCTCAACAGCATTAACAAAATTTCAGAAAAAGTCTAAGCAAATATTTTTGATCTGACATGTAATAGTGACTCTTTCAGCATCATGACATAGACCATCAATAGTGTAAAACAGAAAAGCCAATTTAAATTAATAAGTTCAGAACTTTATGTTAGACGACAAGTGTAAAGACCAGGGTTCGATTTCACATTCTTCTGATGCATACAGTGTAACCATGGAAATTATACATGAATCACTGTTGTTACCGCATTATACTTAACTTTAAAAATGTTTTGTTCTCCCTGATCTGCCCAAAGTTGCAATCCTGCTCAACTTCTTTGCTCATGAATTCTGGTCAAAGCCAAAAATAATGGGGAAATGGGACAAAGGCCCAAAGGCAGGGACAATTTTTAAATATTGTTCTAGTTTACTTAAATGTTAATAGAACAACAGGTTCAGCATTAACATGCATTTTCTAAGCAATAAGAATTATAAATCTCTAAACATTTGGCATTGCTGACTGACTGTAAATCTCAGTAATTTACCAAAAAAAATCAAACATTTTACAAGGGACAGGGTAAACATATGAGGTAAAATAAAAGGTTTTCTGCAAAATCAGAGACAGCTGTACACACACATACACACACACGCACACACACACACACACACATATATATATATATATATATATATATATATATATATATATATATATATATATATATATTTGTTTTTTATAACAGATGACTCGCCATGTCTTGACTGTATAGTTTCCAGGGTCAATGTGCCAGTCTTGCCACAAGAGGGAGCCTTTTACATGTTTCTAAACTAAAAAAACCTAATGTCAACAAAGCAAGGTTTATTCTTCAAATAGGTCTAATTTTACAAGTATAAAAAGAATGATTGAAAGATCAGTTGTATATGTCAGCATACTTAATATGTTTATTTTAATAATTCATGCATTTCGTATGGTTATAGAAGCTTTTAAACAATTCCTTAGTGTACAAAAAAGGCTCACTTTCTATCCAGAACTCTCACAAAAAAATTGCTATATAAATACAGTAAGGTTAATATAAAACTAAAATTATTGTGGCAGCCTGTGAGGATTGTGTTTTACACTAAGCAGTTAAAATGAGTCTAGCTAAATAGGTTCATAGGTTCATAGGTAAGTACTAGGCTATCGTCCCTAGGGCCTATACAAGCCTAGCCAAATGAGTTCCCTGGCTTTCACCACACAAGAAAATTATTTTCCTGTGCCCCTGTCGAGCAGAGCCACAGCAGTGATTCCCGGGGTGAATTTCCTATTACCCATCCAATTGTCAAGATTTTTCTTAAAGAGGGCTAATGAGGAGCTTTGCTTGACATGAATGGACAGCCTATTCCAGATCAGGGGAAGTCCCTGGGACAGAAATCTATCCCTCCAGCATGTTCTGTTTATTGTGGTGACAAGGTTTTGGTCCCTGGAGCGTGTGACTTAGACAGATTGGGATTTCTTTAAGAGTAGCATGTCCATCAGGTCTGGGTTAGACATGGCTTTGTATGTTAGGCAGAGGTTGCCACTGACTAGGCGATATGCGACTGAGTAGAGCTGGAGTTTTTTTGAGACAGTCGGTGTATGGCATCTGTTTGAGCCTGGTAATCCTCTTAGTGAGGCATTTCTGTGGCCTTTCCAGCTGTTGCAGATGTCTTGTGAGGTATATGCCAAACGGGTCATTGTACTGTATGATTGGTCTAATAAGGGATGAGTAGAGAGGAACGATGACCTCTCTTTTTCTGGAGGAGAACCCCTTTGTGATGAGGTGTGCCACGTAGAAGGATTTCCTGACTACTGTGGTGACATGATTATCAAAGGAGAGACTACTATCCACCTGTATCCCAAGGTCTCTTATCACACTTTTGGAGTTTAGTAGGCTACCGCCTATGTGGTAGTTCATGGGTACAGTATTTTTCCCAAAGGGGATGACAATGCACTTCTTGGCATTGAGTTTTAGGCCATGAATTTGACACCAAGCATCAGTTTCAGTGAGGCATCTTTGTAGAATGTCCACATCCTTAAGTGAATCAACTATGGCTCCTAGTTTACAGTCATCTGCTAATTTCATTAGCCAGAGACCAGCTGTATTTGCCTGGACTTCAGAGAAGTTGATACTGAACAGGAGAGGACCCAGGACCAAACCCTGTGGTACTCCGCTTGTCACTGGTCTGAAGTCGGATTTGGAGTCGGCTACTTTCACTGTGTGGGTTCTGTCAGTGAGCCAGTTGGCCATCCATCTTGTGACATAGGGATTTATGCCTAGTCCAGTGAGTTTATCTATAATAGCAGAGTGGGGGATGATTTTGAATGCCTTGGCATGGTCAAGATAGGCTGTGTGCACTACCTTATCCTTGTCTATGGCTCTAGTGACTGCTTTGAAGAAATCTGTCAGGTTTAGGAGGCATGATCTACCCTTTACAAACCCAAACTGAGTGGCGTCCAGAGTTTGGAGGTTACCTATGTCTTTGTTTATAAGCTCTAGGATGATGCGTTCCATGGCCTTGCAGACCAGGCTCGTCAGGCTAATGGGGTGGTAGTTCCCAGGGTCTGTGGTGGCACTCCCTTTGTGGAGAGGGATAACCGTTGCTGTATGCCACTCCTTAGGCACAAAGCCTGAAGTGAGGCTATGGTTAAACATGGTACTTAGGTGAGGTGCCAGTTTGTTCTGTAGTTTGTGCAGAACGCAGCCTGGGATGTTGTCCGGTCCCATAGATGCTGTTTTCTTGGCTTTGGAGAGTGTGGTCTTCACCTGTGCAGCCGTGATTTCTGGGGGGTTGCAATCATCCAATATGGGGATGGGCACTTTGGGGGGTGAGGGACGGTGAAGTTAGCACTGAACCTGTCTGCCCGGATGCTGACAATATCCGTTGGTTCGGTAAATGTAGGGTCATAGAGTCATAGATTAGTACTAGGTTAACAGCCCTTCTGGGCCATTTTAACCCTAGCCAATTACCCCATGTGAGAATCAAACCCTGTACCTTGTAACTGTAAGGTAAACACCTTAACCATTATACCAACCTCCCACCCCAAAAACATACATCTTGAGAATCAATCCTTGCATCTTGTGGTTAAAAGAAATACACCTTAACCACTGCACCACTTGGGCTTTCAGATGCAGTGCCATTGTTCTGTAGTTCAGAGCAGATCTGAGTGTTGCCATTGAGATTCTTGACATAGTTGTAGAAGGCTTTGTGGTTGTCTTTAGAATCCAAGGCAATTTTATTTCAGTAACTAGCTTTGGAGGATTTTATGAGGGATGTCAGCTTCTTTTGAGGCTGACCAGGGAGTCCCTGCAGTCATGGGATTTTACTCTTTTCTGCAACAGTTTCTTCCTTCTGTTGTAGAGCTTGTTTATGCCAGGGGACCACCAGATTGGCTTCCTTTTTCTGAGGGATAGCATCTTGGTTCTGTTGGGGATGGCCCAGTCCATGTACTCATGTATGTGCTTATACAGTGCGTTTGTATATGATTCAGCTGTCATGCCACTATTTTCCATCTGTGTGGGTGTAATGAATTTTGCCACTTCTGACTTAAGAAGCAAGAAGTTGGCTTTGGAGAAGTTTTTTATGGTGGTTTCCTTAATGGAGGGGGGGGGGGGTGGGATATGGATGTCTAGGGTGATTAGCTTGTGGTTGGACCTGACCAGCAAGGAGTTGACCTCTGGTGTGGAGCATCTGTTACCCATATTGGTAATGACCAGGTCCAGGATGTTGCTACCCTTGGTAGGGGTATGGACAAGCTGGTCCAGGGAATTGGTATTGATGAATTCCAGAAAACACTGGGCAAATTAGTTAGTACATGAGTAGATTTCCCAGTTGATGGAAGGGTAATTGAAATCTCCCAAAATTAGGGTATTGGGCTGCATCTTAATATTATCCAGTATATCGAGAAACATGGAGTGGGCATCCTGGGGCATGGCAGAGGATCTGTAACACACTATAACCTGAATTGCAGTCTTGCCCAGTGTTAACTATACTTGGATAATTTCGGAGGCATTATGTTGAGCAACTAGCCTAGAAGTGTGGATATCCTTTATGAATATGGACATGCCTCCTCCTTTAGTATTTTGTTAAAGGTTGGGTGGCCGAAAGATGTGGTAAGAATTGTAGCCTGGTAATGCAGGGGTGCTCTCTGGAGCCTTAAACCAGGTCTCTGTCACTGCACAGATGTCGATGTTCTCCATCTTGAGGAGAGCCTTGAGTGTGTGCATTCTGAGGTTTAGACTTCTAGCATTGAGTAGCATTACCCTTAGATTTTGCTTGTTTATGTCTACTATGGTGGTGCATTTGATGTTTGAGCCTTGCCTAAAAAAGGCACTATAGGGGCAGCAAGAGCCTTAGCCAGTATCCGGAATCCCAACGGTGACAGGTGCAGGCCATCTCTGGCAAGGCATCATGGCCTGTCAGTCATGTTGTCCCAGGCAGACAGATACTGGATCCCTTTGAATTACACCAGAATCTTAGCCAGTTGTTGAAGTCAATCATTTTGTCTTTGTACTGTGACATAATTCTGGACGATGGCAGAATGTTACTCAGGGCTAGTGTCATACCTGCCTGGGCCACATGATCAGAGAGCTCCTCTATGTCTCTTTTTATGTAGTCCAGGGAGGTACATCTCAGGTCATTCACTGCAACATGGACCTTGATGGAGTCATACTTGTACTTGTTGTGGAGTGACCTGAGTGCGTGCGTTATATGGCGGATCCTGGCACCCGACAGGCAGCTGACAGTGACTTTCTCCTTCAGCCTGGTGAGGGGGATGTCAGTGTGCCTGACTATAAAGTCACCAATGACTAGTGTGCTGGGTATGTTGTTTTGCCTTATGGGCTGAGGTTGAGTGGCACACTCATTTTGTGGGCTATGTGTCATTCGGGTAGTGTTGGGGGTGGTGGTTGCTTGCATTTCAGCTTTGGAGGTCTCTGTTGTTTGGGCAGATTTTTATTGGGATCCTCCGCGAATGTAGGTGTGTGTTTTGTATTACTATGTGTGGGTTTGGGAGGTGCAGGTTTTGATGGACTATGTGTTGAGTGTGGTGTGGTGTTAACCTTCTCCTCTTGACTGTCTAGTCCAGTCTTGGATTGAGAGAGCTTGGCTTCCAGTTTGGCTATATAAGTGCATCTCTCATAGGTTGTAGTGTTGGATGGCAGGAGGAGAGGGTTGTCAGCGTACATGAGGCAATTGCTACATTGCCCCAAGATGCCCAGATTCATCACGTGGATAGGAGTAAACACCAGGCGCTGACCCTTGAACATGCCTGGTTAGTGCTTATTAATTTAAGTACTGGGAGCTGATTTCCTCTTGATTAGTGAGGAAAGTTGAGTGCTGCAGTAATTGTAAATGATAAACTCAAACTAATTAAATACTCTAAGGAAAAGCACAGGAGAATAATCTAGAGGTAGACATCAGCTCATTACCAGATGAATCAGCACAGGAGGTTAAAAGGATACAGCGTAATCTAATAAAATACAAACTGCATATTAACACAAAATAAAAATGCAGATGTGTTTGATATAGAGTCAAAGATGCATTATCAAGATTAAGAAGCAATTACACTTTTCATCAGCTTATCTCATACAGTTCTTCACAGATTGGAAAATGTACATCTTTCTGAAGAAATAGTGAACATTTGAGCAAAAATTGTTCATTATTCTGTGACTAGCCTTTGCTGTTTGAGTCTTACACTGGGATTCATGAAGCTCGGCGCGAGGACGGTTTTAGCCTTGCACCAAGCGTCCTCCTTAGAGATGGTGCAGCAGCACCATATGAATATTTATGAGGGCGTGCTGCTGCACCCTCTACGTGCACAGGAAACGTGTGCGAGTGCAGGGGGCGTGCTTAAGCATGGCACGGAGGCTTAAACATGCCCCTACAGTTGCACAACCTACAATGCTTACTATTAGAGCCCGCCTCTAATAGTAAGCAATTAATTCAGTGTCCGTGGATACTGAAATGTATGCAAAGCATAAAAGAGTGTCCACGAACACTGAAATAAAATCAAAGTAGTAAACACACAAGCACGTAGTGGAATGTTGAGCCCCTGTCCCTAGAACTATTACATTTAAATTCCCCGTGTCCCTATTTTACATTTGTATTGCTTCGTTATTGAAAGTGTAAGCAAAGTGCAGCGTGTTTGCGCGTTGCTGCCCTTTGCTTAGCATAGCTTACACGTCAAAATCATCCAAATAGAAAAAAACATGCATAATCAACATTAGCGTCGATAGTGTAGTGGTTAGAGCATCCACCTAGTGCCCAAACATTCACGTTTCAAGTCCCACTGCAGCGCATATCATTTTCCATGTGGAATGTGTATATGAACATATTTTTACATCTTTTTGCTGTATAACCTACATAATAACATGTAAATGTGAACTGGAGTACTGCGTTAAATGTTTAACTAATTTCATTTAATTAAAGTGGTAGTGTCATAATGAATAAGGCACTAGTAAGCAGGTTTAAACACAAATAAGCAGTAGTAAACATAGATAAGTACTAGTAAACATATTTAAGTGCGTTTGCGCGGTTGTGAGCAGTGCCTACACACATTAAGCATAGTAGAAGCTACCTGAATTTAAGAAACTGTAATCAGAAGTTAGCACTGCTTACCATTGCACAAACCTGCACACACCCGCTCACAACTGCTTAAATGTGCTTTAATCACTCTGTATCCAATGGCCCGTGTTCTGCCCAGCAAAAAAATAAATGGCCTCTGCAAAGGTCAAACCAGGACATGCACACCACAGCCAATGTGATTTACCACTAAGCCATGGCAGATATACATAAATCTGATGCTATAACAAACATATCATCCAGCACAGTCATGCAACAGCATTGGAAATGTATATAATTATGTAGATGTATGTGCATGTGTATGTACAGATATAATATATATAGCTACGAAGAATGAAAGTGGTGACAATGAAACATACTAAAAGAATGAGAAGGAAAACAACAGCAACTCCTGTATTATTTAGTGCTGTCATCTTATGTCATATCAAGCTGGGCAGGGGTGAGCAAATCACTGCTACTCAAACCACAGGCAGGATACTACCAGTGGGAGTAACACTGTCGATCTGCTAAGTCTACTTTACAAACAATTACAGGGTAGTCCCTGGTGGGACTACCCAAAAATTGCAGGTTGACTGGACTTCCGACCATTACACAAGCAAGGGCAGGTATCTTCATGGACTAAATGGTGGGAGAACCTGATGATACATGGCTTGGGACAACATACGTGTAGGGTCCCTAATGCTGGGGAGAGGGCAATGTGTGGAGGTGTGTTATGGCTGTGATAGCAACTGGAGAATGGATGGTTTGCATGTATGTTGAACTCGGCTGGGGTGGAGGAACCATGGGTATGAAATTATGGATCCAGGCGTGTCAGGGTTGGATGGCCTGGTTCTAATTGGACCGCCTTGTGGAGGTCAGCGAGTTCTTTATAAGTATATATGCATATACACATACATACATCTATACGTAGAAGTACATTCCCTGTACCACTTTCATTCCTTTTGCAGACATAAATAACATGAAAGTGTCCCTACAAACCTCGACAGTAGATAGAATAATGTAATAGGTTCATAGGAAGGTATTAGGCTATCTGCCCAAGGGCATGTATAAGTCTAGCCAAGGTGTGTCAGCGTACGCCCCCCCATTGATCAATTTACTGAGCCTCTGTCAAGCAGAGCTATTGAATTGATCCCAGTATGTCTCAATCTTTGCCCCCCCCCCAATTAATTTGGCTTTGGCTAGACTTCTTACATTAAGAGGTTGAGAGGTATGATTCTAGTGTATGTTTAGTTGTGTTGTTTGGTCTCTAAGGCTCAAGTCATGACTGAATGGAGTCCTGACTCGTTGGAACAGTCTGCATACTCGGTTAACAGATGTTAAATAAATAAACATTTATGTATAGTGCATTACAGAAAAGACGGTGACCCTCTTCTCTGCACTGTAGCTTATATAACCCGACTCAATAACATGCAAAATGCATGGCCTTTGAAACAGTGCAGGCCTTACTTAGACTGTCATGAAATGCTTGTCATCTATATATATATATATATATATATATATATATATATATATATATGTGGGTTCCTATCAGTTCACCGACAGTTCAGAACAGCGACACTCACATCTTGACACAAATCGACAGTTCATAACATCGACGTTTCAGGTAAGCGATCTTCCCCCTTACAGGACCCATGGTAGCACTCGTTTCTCTGTTATGAAGGTAAGGACAACGCTGTCAGGGTAAATTGTAAAGAATCACGTAAACCTTATGCGTTGCAACAGAGAAACAAGTGCTACCATGGGTCCTGTAAGGGGGAAGATCGCTTACCTGAAACGTCGATGTTATGAACTGTCGATGATTTGGTGTCGAAGATGTGAGTGTCGCTGTTCTGAACTGTCGGTCAACTGATAGGAACCCATATATATATATATATATATATATATATATATATATTCACATTTCTTTGCGACATTTGGCACGATTTTGCTGGGATATACAATTCCAAGGCAAAATAAGTTGTTTTGTTTCTGTTGTATATTGCAGTACTATAGTATTGGAGTTATGGGAAGATAGAGGGAAGGGACGAATCTGCAAAAATGCAGAAGTGTGTATTTTGTTTGAAGTCAGTGCTGTTCTCAAAAAAATAAAATGTGAGGACTTTCTCACTATGAAATAGTGGAATCATTCCGGTGATTTGCCAGCTACATCAATGCCAGTGACTAAATTGGTCTTATTTGTAATATAATTTCGTCGAACTCGTACATTATTAGTTTTCATATGTAACGTGTGCGTTACCATATAGTCATAGTTATTAATTTATTGTAGTGTCTTGTTAGCGGGAGTAACGAAGTAATGAAGTATAGAGTCTAATCTTAAAATAAAGACGTGTGTTCCAAGTGGGACAACCCAAAAATTGGGAATAGTGTCCTATTGGTCACTCATTTCACCAATGTTTGTGGACTAAAAGGTTGGGATGTCTGAGGATACGTGAAGTGAGTCCAACCCATGAGATGGGTCTACAGGAGTAGGGAGTGGCCAATGTGTAGTGGTGTGGATACTCCGTGTTTCCAACTGGAAAATGAATGACTGCTGTGTCAGTAAAGTGTTGGGGGTGGGTGTTTGGGGAACTAGGATCCATGGGTATATGGGTATATATCCAAACAAAGCAGCGCAGTGATAGTGTAGTGGTTAGAGCATCCGCCTAATGAACAGACATTCCTGGTTCAAATCCCACTGCAGCACATACCATTTTCCATTGGAAATCTGTATATGAACATATTTTGACATCCATCTGCTGTATAACATGCATAATAACAATTAAAAGTGAACTGGAGTGAAGTGTCAGTGTCATAATGAATAAGGCACTAGTAAGCAGGTATAAGCATAAATAAGCAGTTGTAAGCATATGTAATTACTAGTTAGCGTGTTTGCACGTCGGGAAGCAGTGCTAACAGCCGGTTACAATTTCTCACACTCAGTTAGCTTCTAGATTATTTAACCTGTGTAGGCAGTGATAACCCCAGCGCAAACAGGCTGAAACCCGCCTACTGCTGCTTAAAAGTGCTTACTCTTGCTTACCCCCGTGCAAACAGGCGCAGACATGCTTATTGCAGGAAGATGGTGAAAAGGGGCACAAAGAGGGAAAGACAGTAGGCAAGATAGCTAGGGATGTACAGGAAAGGTGTAGGGGAGGTCCATACCTGTCCATGTCTTCTACAAATGTGCTGGTGCTCGGTGCCACTTGCATTGATAGCATGATACAGGTATTCCCTGGTGTCAGCGGCATCTGTCCATACAGGGCATGTGTGTAAGGCATTTATGTCCTTTGTGGATCAAATTTGATGGGACCACATATGTTGCAGGCATCCAGTGGGGAACATAGTGACGGTGCATTGTCCGCAATTATGTGCCTATTGTACCGGTGGACAGGGTGCCATGCCCTCTGCAGCCCACTGCAATCACACCATGCTTATTATCTGTCAACAAGTTGGGAGGGTGGCCTAATGGTTAAAGTGCTTGCCTTACAAATACAAGGTGCAGGGTTTGAGTCTCACAAGGGATAATTGGTTAAGCTTAAAATGGCTCGCAAGGGCAGTTAGCTTAGTACTAATCTATGAATCTATGAACAATATGCAGGGTATTAGGAATGTAGCGACAGTCGTCTAGGCAAGTGTGTTTCTGTATGAGATATGGGTTCAGACTGTATTCTGGGTAATATTAGGGTTGCTTATTTTGTTCACCAGGCCTTTTATCAGATGTAGGGTTATGGCTTGCCAACCCAGTCTCTTGGCCAATTGAAATCTGTAATCCTCGTCAGGTGGACGTTGTGACATATAATATGGCCACCATATAGTAAAAGTACAAGACCCACTCCTCAACAAGTCTAGTTGTGAGACACTCACAGCCACCTCCACACAGGATATGACTGAGAAACACACGGAAACAACACACCTACCATGTCTTGGAATAGAGCTCCTACCTAATTAGTTCATCACACTACAGCATTACGCAGTTATAGAATGCGCTATAGAGATTACTGGGCTACAAGGTTCCCAGATGTGTATTTCCAGGTGGTTGACATCAGCAGCCTAGTCCTGAATGCCTTGGCAACGTTGGGTATGTGAATTGTATGGAGTGTGACTACTCTAAAAAGCATTGTTCTTTACTCAGGCAGAGACAGACAGACAAACACACACACAGTTGTGAGGTCTGGGATTAGAACACCTAACTACTTTACCACACTATAGAAATACGCAGTTACAGGGCATGCTACAGAGATTACTGAATTAAACCATCCCCACAGGTATATATCTAGGTGGGTGACATCAGCAGGATTGCCAAAGTAGGGAAATGAATTGTAGCGAGTGTGACTAGCCAAACATGCAGTGCTCTCCACACAGGCATAGGAACAGACACAAAAGCATCCCCAACTCCCATGTGTGGGACTAGAACTCCTACCAGAGTTCTATATCACACTACAGCATTACACTGTTATAGCACGCACAACAGAGATTGCTGGAGTACTCGTTTCCCCAAAGGTGTACTCCCCAGTGACTGACATCAGCAGGATTGCCAATGTAGGGCATTTGAATTGTATTGAGTGTGACTAACCTAAATTGCCACAATTAGTCTGTATGCATTAACTGCTGTCCTGGCAGGACCAAAATAACCCACCTTTGCAGGTCATTGACCTCAGAACCCTGTATGTCATAGTCACAGTAACTAACCACTAAGCCATCACAACAGTACATGGAACTGAGGTTTCACCACAGTAATCCCACCATAGGCTAATCAAAGTGAACATGTGAAAGGAACGTATATACAGTTGTCCATAAAAGACCTCTCCAATGCCAACTTCATGCTACCCAAGGCAGAAGTGACAATGTTTGTGACACCCATGGAGACAGGAGCTGACAGTTCTACTGATGAATCCTGCACGAAGGTACTGTATGAGCACATCCACTTGTGCATGATTCCTGACATCCCACATGGAACCACAACGCTCACCTTCCAAATAAACAAGCCAGTCTGGTGGTCTCCTGCCATTAACAGAGTATACAACAGAAGGTAGACACTGTTGAAGCAAAATGAATACTCCAAGAATGCAAACAACTCCCTTAACAGCCACAGTAAGATGATGAGATCCCTCATGGGATCCTCCAAAGCTGGTTATGTAACTAAAATCACCACAGATTCCATAGACAACCACACAGCATTCTATAGTTATGTCCAGAATCTAACTGGCACTGCTGAGAAGTGCTTTGAGCTACGACAGAATGGCATTACACAGACTGCTCCCACAGATTGTGCCAATATCCTGGCAGATTTGTTTAGTGCCACAGTCACCCTCTCTCACCCCCAAAAGGGCCCATGGCAATATGAACAGAGTTCCATTGGCCAGTAATCATGGCCACACAGGCAGAAACCACACTATCCACAGCTAAGAATACATCATCCATGGTAACAGACTGTCATGTGTAATCATAACCTCGCATCAGGCCTGGTGCCTACTGAGTGGCGCACAGCTGCAGTTATCCCACTCCACAAGGGAGGATCCACCTTGGATCCCTAGAACTACTGTCACATCAGTCTGACGAGCCTGATCTGCATGGCCATGGAATGCATTATCAGGGAGGTTTGGAACACAGACAGTGGCAACCCTCAAACATTGGACCCCACACAGATTGGGCTCATGGAGGGCCACTCTTGCCTCCTGAAACCGATTGTCTGTTTTGACTCAGTCTGCATAGCTGTTGAAGAGGGTAAGGCAGTGCACAATGCCTATGTGGACCCCGCCAAGCCCTTCAATACCATATACCAGTCTGGAAACATAGATTAACATACTAATCTGGCCATACATTCCTATGCCACTCAATGGTGTGTCACATGGCTTACTGACAGTACCCAAACTGTAGGTGTAACTGTCTCCAAAGCCATCCCCAGACAAGTGACAGGTGGAGTACCTCAGGGTTCAGTCCTGGGACCACTGTTGTTTGAAATCTACATATCTGTAGTACAGGCCAACAGTACGGGACTCTGGCTAACAAAGGTAACAGATGACTGCAAAATGGGAGACATTATGAGCCTGACTGTACTGTATGATATGTTAATGATACCAGCCTGACATCATACAGGTGGGATGGGGTACTGTCAACATCTTGTGGTCTTGTTGTGTAAGGTCCTGGTTATGGGATCTGCAAGAGGTGGTAGTGTATTGCAGGGCAGACATGTTTGGCTGTGGGGGGGGGATACCTATTCATGCATGATGTATGTTGTTTGTGCCTGTCAACCCCATTCATGGTACATGTGGACATATATGTTTCTGCTATGTTTCCACCTTATGTCTGTATATACTTATATAGATATAAATATCTGCTCACACATATGTGGATATATATATATATCTATATATATATATATATATATATATATATATATATATATATATATATATATATACATTTGTATCTGTGTAGACATTAATATATTCTCACACACACATACATCTACATGTTGGAATACATTCTCTGTACTGTTGAATGACTGGGCCAGATGATATGTTTGTGAATACAGGAGGGTTATGTATATCTGAGGTGGCTTAGAGGTAAATCACTTTGGCTATGGTGTTTATGGTCCTTGGTTCAAGCCTAGCAGAGGCTGTTTACTTTGTTGCTAGGCAGAATAAGGGTAGATGGATATAGAGTGATTAAGGCACTGTAAAGCAGTTGTAAGAATGTTGTGAGGCATGGTATGCCCGTTGTGAGTCACATGAGAAGGCACCATAAGTGGTGCAAGTGTCCACTGGGGAACATGATGGAGGTGCACTGTGTGCATGTACGTGCATACTGGACAGATGGCCAGGGTGACATGCCCCTGTAGCCCACTGCTATCATTGCATAGTTACTATCAGTGGCCAATATGCAGTGTACTACCCACATATTGGCTGTTGCCTAGGCATGTGTGTGCGTATGACACATGGGTTGAGTGTGTGCTCTGGGTAATAGTGGGGTTGCTAACTGTGATTGGCTGGCCTTGATGTCACATGTATGGGTGTGGCTTTGCACCCCAGCCACACAGCTAATATACATCTGTTATCCCTGTATGGTTGACATTGTGATATAGATAATGGCCAATATGCAAAACCCCCTTCACATTTCCCACAGGTGTCACACACTTACAACCACCACTACAGAGGATACAAGTCTCACACACACACACACACACACACACACACACACACACACACACACACACACACACACTTGTCATCTGTGGTATTCGAACCCCTACCTAACTAGTTTATTACACTACAGCAGTACACAGTTATAGTACATGCCACAGACATTACTGAAGTACCTCTTCCCCAAAGGTGTATTTCACAATGAATGACATCAGCAGGATTACCAATGAAGGGCATTTTAAGTGTACTGTGAGTTTTCCATTTCTTTTAAACGTGTTTACCCACTGCTTACTGTTGCAAAAACACATTTACACCCACCTCATTCTGGCCTAAACAAAGTTATTAATAACCCTCGTAAGTCTTGAGCCCTGGACCATACACACCATAGTCACTGGACTTACCACTAAGCCATCTGAGTTATATACATGGTTCATGGTTGTTAGAATACACTGTTTACTACAGGTATTCCACAGTACTGAAAACACTTGGGAAAGTCACTTTTTGTACATATGTACAGTACCTTTTAATGTACTGTACTTTGTGAAGCAACATAGACAAGTCTACATATGTACAACTGTTTGAAATACACTCTAAATATATATATATATATATATATATATATATGCATTTCTGTGATATGTACACATACACACACACACACACACACATATATATATATATATATATATATATATATATATATATATATATATATATATATATATATATATATATATATATATATATATATATATATATATATATATATATATACCAGTCCTGGCTAACTGTTCTTTTCTCTAATTATCTGATACCCTCAAAACATATTTTTCTTAACCACAACCCTGCATTTATCATTCTTTATACTAGCCTTCCTTCTTGATTTCTAACACTGTCACTCACAAGTACTACTTAATCACGCTTAACTCTCCCACTCATTTTTTTTCCTACTCCTTTTTTAAATATTGTTAAACTAAGATGAATTTATTTCTTACTAATGCCTTTTTCTAATTTTTGTATTAAATATTTCTGTAAGTTTTTGTAATATGTTTTTCACTGTTTTTTACTATGTTTTTTTTAACTGGAGCTTTTCTCCCAGGGCCTCCACTGAAAATGGACATGTATCCAGTTGGACTAGCCCGGTCAACAAATGTAAAATAAATAAAAATAATTAAATATATGTGTGTATATACACAGACACATGTATAGCCATATATATAAACATCTCTGAACACCCTTTGTGACACAGAAGGATTCAGAAGGAATTGAAGTGTACACAAAGCACAGGCAACTCTTGTATTATAACATTCAAATTTTAATTAGTAAGCCAGAGAAGGGATGGTTGTTGTGTATGTGGAGTTTGGGGTGGGGACTGATGGGTAAGGAAATACACCCCAGGGATTGAGGAGTTTGGAAGGGAAATGATGGGTAAGGAAATACATCCCAGGAATCACTTCTGTGTCATTGCTCGACAGTGGCACAGGAAAATAACATACCCAACAGTAGTCATTCTTGACTATCTGTTCTCTTCTATTCCTACCTATGTAATATTCTGTAGACTCCACTCACCACAGATGACTACCATGGTGTGCAGCATGTTAAAAGGCATAACACATGTGTATACCTGGCTACAGGGTAGTCACACACACACAAACACACAAACACTTGCCAGTATTGTGCTTACAGGTCTTGCCTATGTAAAGGTTACTAGTAGAGTGGTAAGCAGTTGGGGGATGTGGCACAGAACCCATACAATTACAGTTGATCTGATTCTGCGTCTGAGCTGGGTGACATCACAGGAATGATTACTTGGAGTGGGGAGAGGTGTAAAGAGTGGTTTAGCAGATGACAAGGATAAAGGCCAGTGCAAAAGGTGGCTTCTCTGTAGAAAGCAGTAAAACCCGCTGTCATGACAGGATGCAGACACAAATACACACACACATACTCAGGGATTTGCAGACACACACACACACACACACACACACACACACACACACACACACACACACACACACACACACACAGTTGTCAGTGGTGGGATCAGAACTCCTGCCTATCTACAGATCACTAGTACAGTACTACGCAGTGATGAGACGCGCCACAGAGATTATACATTTCCAAGCAGTCAGAATGCCCTTCTAAGATTGAGGACATCAACAGGGATACTGACAGTTAAGAGGTACATAGCTGTAAACGTGTGTGTTTAAAGTAGGAGTCCATTACAACCTGTATGCACAAACAAGACACATCATCTGCAGGTAAGACATAGGTAGGCCTGAGAGGTGTATTTGTAGCACAACAAGCCTTGTACTGGAGTATGTCCATCTGTGGAATGGACTACTACTACTATCACTATACAGGGTTACAGTGGGCATGCTCATACACTTAGAATCACATGACTTGCTTGGATGCATTGACTCCAATTACACAAGGTGACAATGGGCATGCTCATACACTTAGTAGTGCAGGGCTGTTTTGGATGCACTCTTATTCTAACTACAGAAGGCCACAGTGGGCATGCTCATACACTGATACATACAGAACACGTTGTAATGGACTCCTATTGTAAACACACAGGTTTACAGCTATGTACATCTTAACTGTCAGTATATATGCACATCATACAGGTTTACTAACAGATAACTGTATGTGGCCCATAAATGATATATCTGCGTCTGTGCTGTGTGATACACATGCATACATGTACATGAAGTACTGCCATATATATGTGAAGCATGCACAATCATGCATGTGTGGAAGTGACAGACAATTGGTTAACTGGGACACACAGTTGGATGAAAAGTACAGCATGTGTCACACATATAGCTGCCCTGAAAGGCATACATTGATATCAGGTTGTGGACAGTGGCATCATAGTTGGAACAGTGGCATGTGCAAACATAATATGTGAGCCCCATTGTCTAATGGTACTGAGGTGCAGGTGTCAAGATGACATCAGCCGCCTGTGTTAGCAGTTGTCATTATTAGCAGGACTGTTCCACTAAGTATATCTCACATTGGTCATCTAACAATGTCTGCTGCTGTCCGTCACCTTAGATGTAGCATGTGATACGAAGCACAATACTGCCACTCTCAGTGATGTCATGGTACGAGTGGCAACTACTTCACCAATACTATGAGCCAATGTCCTGCTGTAATTATGAGGTTGTCCAGTGTCTGTCATTCTGGGATGACATAAGTGAAAGAAGACAAGCCTTTGTGACATATCACATGCAGCCATCATTCAAGGGAGTGTGGATAATATCTAGGTTGCATTTATCCATATAGTGCCATTCCAAGGCAAATGTCCTAAACACAAAAGTAACACCCTGACACCTACAAGACAATTGCATTGGATGGTTATGCTAATCCGTGCTAGATGTGTGGCTTTCATAATCCACTTGCTTGATGTAGAACCTACAGTGGGGAATACTGACATCTGTGCAGTGAGGAATACCTGGCTGAAGGCTCTGTAGTGCACAATAGCGCTATCACCATATAACTCAGATCCAAACATGTGGGCCATAACACTGGTATGGGCCACTCCAGGTGGTGTCCCCATATTCATACAGGCTACTCACAAGTAAAGACCACTACTCCAACATAATTCATCACAGATGAGTCAGGTACAGGTGACAGTGGCAAAAGCTGCATTCTAGCTTGTATCCTCATATACATCCCCCACCCTTTCCTCAGACTACCAGCACACATCCATAAATGTGGCATGAAATAGTATGGTACAACAGCAAATAACCTTCGAATGGTGGACTGTACCTAGCCCTACGTCAGCTGTGCAAAGTACCCATGTACTGACACAGTTGCATAATGTGTTATGAAATTCAATAATACCACTGTTTCTAACCAGGTCAGTTGGACACATACCAGGTAACTTGGATGTTGTCAGCAGTAACACAGTTGACTGTTGCTATACACCAGTAAACAACACCCTCATGGTCGGATAAGACCTAGAAGTACCTGCCCTGGATATGTGCATACCACACTCATACACCATACATGTAAATACCATAGCTGTTACTGTCCTTTGTACATACAGGTGGCTACATTCATTACACACATGCACATGGAAGATAGGTCCATGGCTGCTGAATGCTAACAGTACATAAGGTTTGATATCTATGTTGACAGAGGTAATAATCCCTCTCTACTGGTCACCCATGATACCTATCATATCATACAACACTCCATGTGGCATGTATGTCATTAGACATGTCCACCAAATGCAATGCCTACAAACATACACAAATAACAGGACTGTAGGCCTTACACACATGACCTGTATTGACAGACTCAGGGAAATACAGCTATGCTCTGTATGTTCCTGAGTAGTAACAGGTGATATGTCCATGACATGTACAGCCATGTATGACCCACAGCTCCGACATATACCCCATGTCAACAATTGCAAGCCATGCATGCTGTGTCCTGTCTGGACATGCACCTTATTAACACAATAGCCAAAACGTGCTGGGGTGAGATGTTCATAAGCCACAGACCTCACACATACTTGAACAAGTGTAATGCCTAGCTCAAACAGAGCACATTGCTGGCACTCTTTTAGTAATATTGAGGTGTGTGTGGCAAATATGAGGTGTGTGTGGCAAATATGATGTGCTCACTGTTGACCATTACAGTGCCCTGGCAACACAGTGGAACTGTCAACTAACAGTTTGTGGCATCATGACATGGAATATTGCTGTGTGTGTCACTTGCTGATATGTCCTGTTGGTATAAGCGTCCACTTAGCTACTCAGTGAAGGTGGTTGTGTGTCCTACTGGTACATGAATAGAACATCCAATATGGTGTAATGCTCAGCTAGATTTCACACATGGTGTGGGGAAGTTGTAGAATGTATCCTATTGACCTGATAGTCCACTTACTGATGGAGACTGCATATGTGTACATGTATTGATGTGTGTTTAGATTCCATGTGTGTGGAGTGTCTGATGTTTAAAGGTGACTGTTGTCTTAGTACAGCATGCAGTTGCAATGCAGCCTCAACATTGCCAAGTTTATATGGTGATATGCTCAAAGTACAGTAAGCTGTATTTTAGGTATGGACAGATGTTTGGACATAACTACTAAGTGGTGGGGCTACTTTGCAGATGAATGATTATTAAAGACAGTTTACAGGTGTGTTACAACCATTCCTACAATAACCTGTGTAACTGCTAAACTCTGGTGTTGTTGATCGAAGGGGAAGACACACACAGTAGCATGCAGTAAGGGTGACACTGAAGGCAAACCTATTGACACCTGTAACAGAAACACCTCCCCTGTGCATATATTCTGCAAACATCAACAGAGTTGGCAAAGGTAAAAGTCAGTAAGTTTTGTAGCGCATGCAATAGTGCTGTAACTCTGTAATACCTATCATGAGATAAGCAGGTGTTTGATTCCCAGTACTGGCAAGTGTGGGTGAGTATGTGTGTCCATATATGTCATGTATGGTAGGGAATACATCCCCAATGTCTTTTACTCTCCTGTACACTGTTGTAGACATCTGTACAGAGTGAAGTGTAGAAAGCAAGACATTGGCAGGTGTTTGAATCTCACACGTGTCAAGTGTCTGTATGTGTGTGACTTAAGTGTATATCTTTGTGAATGCCACAGTGTGTGTGTGTTTGTGTGTGTGTGTGTGTGTGTGTGTGTGTGTGTGTGTGTGTGTGTGTGTGTGTGTGTGTGTGTATGTATGGCTGTCTGATCACTGGAGTGAGGCTGTATTTTACTATACTCAAAAGATAAAACCCCCTCCACACATCCACTCACTGCAATCTAGTATCCCTGTTGAATTCATCAATCTTGGAAGGGCATTCTAACTGCCTGTAAATGTGTAAGCCCTGGGGTGAGGCTTGTTTTACCATAGTCTACTGATATACCCCCCTCTCCACATGCACTCACCGCAATCTAGTATCCCTGTGGATGTCCTCAATCATAGAAGGCCATTCTGACTGCCTGCAAACGTGTAATCTCTGTGGTGTGTCTAGTAACTCTGTAGTACTATAATAATGATTTGTACATGGGCAGGGGTTCTAATCCCAACACCAGTGTGTATATGTGTGTGTGTGTGTGTGTGTGTGTGTGTGTGTGTGTGTGTGTGTGTGTGTGTGTATCAGAGTGTGTGTTTCTGTGTCTGTGAATCCCTGAGTGTGTGGGTGTGTTTGCATCCTGTCATGAGAGTGGGTATAGCTGCTTTCCAAAGAGAAACCACCTTGTCATCTGCTGAACCACTCTTTTACCTCCTCCCCGCTCTGGGTAACTATACCTGTAATGACATCCAGTATGGATGTGAGGCTCTGGCCACAGTAGCTTACTACACAGCTATCATGCTCTTGGACCATTATATCAGTAAACATGTTTGAAACTTGGGAGATTATAACTGTGATGTGGAAGCTATGAAGTGCATGCAGGTATTGTCATACAGACCTGTGAGTAATCTAACATTACATATGGGACACTAACTGAAAACACTGACATCCCCCTTGTAGTCTGTATGCACACATTTGCCACATGCAATAACACCTGCAAGAGGAAGGCAGAACATCAAGATCAACATGCAGTTACTGGTGTTACACATGATACATACTGTCAACAGTACAAAATGCATTCTAAACCTCTAGTACATGGTATGTCTGCTGCCTGTCAATACTACTCAACAATGGTAATCTACAATTGTCTTCCTAGTATGTTCACCCTGTGCATCAGACCATATGACCATGTCCCTGCACTGATGGTATGGATGACAGGGATGTGGCACAGGCATCATCATATGCATAGGGTGATAATGTTTACCAGAGGCCTGGGCTGCACCATTGGATGACATCATGTGTGTGGGTTAAGGCCTTTTATCTCACTGGGCGTGTGTGGATGTTATGCGTGTGTGTGTTGAGGCGCCCTACGTTTGTTTCTGGTGTGTGTGTGTATGTATGCACACTGGTCTGGCATGTGGCTGGCCTACACAGGGGTATTATTGACAGCTGCAGACTGTACAGAGCAGGTTGTACAGTTCACGGTGTCCGGCCATGTGACCTGCACCTGCCAGGGGTTGCACGACCACTACCAGACAGAGGTCCAGATTGGGTACTGTCTGATGACACATGTCCACTGGTACTGTGTCCCTGTTGGAACCATCCAGGACCATGTGCACATGGCCTGCTGTGTCCTGGTGTGGACAGCACAACACCAGCTGCACGGCTGCTGCTACTTCCACTATGGGAGTGGGCATGTGAAGTAGCATGTTCACATACACCTTCAACAGTTGGTGTAGCTGGCCTACGTTCACGTGCCTGATGCCTTACTCACACCAGATGTTCTAGCACAGACATTCCACGCTCAAGGATCAACATGCCATGGTCAAGGACTCCCACCATGTCACACAATCATCCATCCAAAACATCTGCAAGCTGATGGTGAGCATTTGCAATTGCCTGGGTGTTGTCAGTTAAAGAACAAACAGCAGCCCCCTGAAGCCTCAGACCTTCTCTGTTATGCCATTCAAAATGTGCCTGTGCCTCCATTACAGCCTGTAATTTGCATCTGGTGACACCAGTTGATGCGCTATGTCTTGCAGGGGCATGTTGGCCAGAAGTTCACCTACAAGCAGCCCTGGGCGCATGCCTGTGTGGGACATCACCAGTCAGTTGGCTGGGATCATGGTGTGCAGACACACCTTCCATAGTCTCCACACTTTCCTGTTCCATGCTACCACCCGCCACCTGTCCTTCCACTGTGGCCACTGTTGATGGGGTATGTGTAGGCATGACAACTGTGTGTAGGGATGAGGGGGATACAGGTGGAATGCCAACCAATGGCAAAGATTCAGCCTCTGACAACCCTGCCTGTGCCTCGATCATACTTTCATCATCACTGCTAGAGTCTGTGGGGACACTAATAGCAGATGGACCACAGGAGGCCAACACACCTACTTCAACACCTGTGAAGGGCAGACTAGAACTGTACATTAGCAGTTATACATCACAGTACAGGCACACAGAGACAGATACACTAGACACACAGAGACAGACACACAGGCAGACACACAGACAGACACAGACACAGACAGACACATGATATGACACACAATGGCATGCAACATGCATGTGATATGGCAGAAGGCATTCAGCTTAGACAATTATAGTGGTAGTTATCATACATCCCTGAGTTGCACACAACAGCATGCATGTGTTATGGCAGAAGGCATGCAGCTTACACAATTATAGTAGTAGTTAGCATACATCCCTGTGTTGCACAATTTGTGTTAGTAGGTTATGCCCCAAACCTGCAACACAATGCATGCACTATGCACCGTTGCACTGCCCTGCCATGTTTTGTGCACCATACCCCACATCGTAACAGACCATCGCTGACCTGGATACATCTGCTAGTGATACTTTGTGTTGGCCACTGCCCCAATGTGTGAGGAGGACATGAGCAGAAGGGTATGTTGAGTGAATACTATGTTTGCCAGAGCCCTAGCTTGCATATTTCCCCATAAACAGTGCATGTCTGTTCAACATTATTCTGCTTACCCCTGAGCTGAGTCTACAGACAATGTGCATGTGGCTGTACACACATGTTTGACATGGCTGTCCCTACTTTGAAATGGTGCCACAGACCAGCACAGGTTAAGAGTACACCGGCCTGATGTGTGGCATATGACCTTGCCAATCACATGTAGTATGACATGTCTTCTGCTGAAGTGATGACTGACATGCATACATGTTTAACACAATGGTGTCCTTTCAAATATACAGTGAGGTACTGGTGTCCCAATGCAGGGGCATGTTATATTAGCATGGACCTTCAGCTGACACAATGTTGTCAGTCTGCCCTACAGATATACAGTGACATACTACACATTCAGCTGATGTGCATAGCCATTACAGGGCATCATGTGGCTTCACTATTGCTATACAGTGTGAGTTACAGACACAATTCATAGCCATGACTGTGTTCAGATACAATACATATCTAATGTGGAATGTGACCCAAGTCACTGAGGTGTATACACACTAAACCCTAATGTGGAATGTGTGACACAGGTCACTGAAGGGTATACAGATGACACCCCTGCACATCTGCAATCATATTGCGGATGGCTGGCAACTATGCCCAGACATGGATAACTTTGCAGTACGCCATGTTCCACATGCCATCTGTGTACCTCACACACATGAGGAGCAACCATGAAAGTGATGTCTGACATCAGCAAGGTGAATGTACTGTAACTGTGGCCAGCTGTGGTTGTATGTGTCTGTTGTGCAACTCATGTATGTATTTGGATACTGTATAGGTTAAAGCTTTCATATCATGACACACTCAAAATGTTCAAGACATGTTTTGTGATGCTTTGATGTCATGCCTACACAAGGTGTGCACAGCCCTGTATGTGCCACATGATGCACAGCACTGGGATTCCCAGTGGGAGGAACTTCACAGGAGGGTAAATGATGTGTGTCACATCTGCAATATAATCATTAGACAAAGGCCATAGTTGCATTGTGTCGACGAGCCAATGTACAACAGGGTGTACACACATGTACATCCCTTCTACTGTGTGTTCTGCTTCATGTCTCTGGCCATCCTCCATGGCCATGTGTAAACATGTTTTGTCCAGTGGTTGTGATGGGCATCTATTTCATATGTCAGTGCTGTTCCATATGACATACACCCGTTGATGTGATATGCTCTACTGAGGACAAGTTTATGCAGACAAAGGGTGGTCTGTTTGGGATGTGGGATATCATGTTTTGCAGGATAGTTAACCAGTGTTGCAGTCAGCCCACAAAATGTCATGGATATTTCAGATAGCAGATGACATTGTGTGACATTCATAGCAAGGGTATACTCCACAAGGGTGACACCCGTCGGTTTGTCATAATCCAGCTCCAAAACATATAGAGTGTGTGCACACATATGCCCACATGTGTGATGCTGATCTGTACACCTCCACCATTGTATTTACAGCTGTCCACACATCTGGCAATGACAGTTTGTAAGGTTTAGTGTAGGTGTTTCATAAAGTCTTTAAATATTCCACATGGGTAACCACTGTGATGCATTGCAGGTCTGTCCTGTATATATTAACAGGATCACCATACATTATGTGTACGTGTGTTAAATGGCCACATGGCAGATAGCATACACATAATATGATCTGTGCATTATCAAGCCTGAAGTAAAACAAACTAACCAGCAACAGGCTGCTGCCACTGCAAAATGCCATAAGTACCTAAATAGGAGTGTCAGAGCAGTATTAGCATCATCCACACCTGTGTGATAGCTACAGGGTGCAATGTGCATGTTGGCACATAAGCCAGTACAATAGACTATGCTATGCAGTATGCACATCTGTGCATACATAGAGTAGCAACTATAGTATGTGGCTTGTGTACATACATGTCTTGCATATGATAAGTTAAATATTATACAGTAACACATGTATCTATATTAAATATACTTGTGTTATATGTGCAGTAGTGACTTACCTGCCAACTCCCGGCTCAGTGGTTGTGAGACACCCACCTCCACAATATCAGCTGAAGCTTGTGGATGGAGTTCTGCAGGTGTCCCCAGGTTGGCCAGGTGCTCCTCAGTACATGTGAGTGGGGGTTGGGTGAGTGGCCCCCCACCTGTTGCAACTTGTTCCCTGGTGATTGGGTTTGCATGCTGTTTCACCCATCTAATTAAGTTGGTGCAGTGTTGGCGCACCTGCTGATAGGTGCAAATGTGGCCGCCAACATTATTTAACCTCCTGTGAAGTTCCTCCCATTGGGCATCCTGGTGCTGTGCATCCTGTGGCACATGTCTGAAAAGTGTCTCATGGTTGTCAAGGAGGTATGGAATGAGGACCTCATCCTCCATACAGCTGTATAGTGGCAGCCTGGCATGCAGCATACCTGACAGACATTATGATGGTGACAGGTCACAGTAACTCACAGAGAAGTACAGACGTACAGCTGCACATACATGTGTATCACATTTATCATAATTACAAATATGGCTTTGCAAATCTGCATGACACTAACACCACTCACATGTTTAACTCACACACATTTGACACTTACTGGTGATTTCATGGTATCACCATATATGTGTGTGTGTCAAGTGATGACATTGCTCATACTCCATGTGGATGTTGTCTTGATGTGGGCATGTATGTTTGCCTGTACTGGTGTCTTTACCTATTAGCACATGCCTGGATGTGTTGACATTAATGCAAGAGACCTTAATGCTGTGTATATGTCACACATATAGTCATACACAGCCTTAAGGGACATAACCTGTGACCCTGCAGACTTGTTCACAGCAAGTTGTACATGTATGTGTTTGCCATATACATCTACATGGCACTGTGCAGCAGTATAGCATCCTGCCATGTATTACATGTGTTGCACATGTGAAACACATGAGACAATGGCTAGCTTGATGGTATTTGCAGGGTTGGATATCAACTATAGCATGTATGGTCATGGTGAACTAGTAGGCTACATGCTCTGGGCCATGTATGAGCATAGGCTGAAAGGTTATCTAGCTGTAGCCAACAGACAGGTAACTTTCAGTGGCCAGTTTGAGCAGTACCACAGAACTGATCCACAGGTTTATTGATTTATTTGACATGCGGTCATCACACCATGTCTCAAAGAGGGGCAATGTGCAGCTATGCTAGACAGGGATGCATAGTATGGCAGGACTATGTAAAGTGTATGGGACAGGGATCTGTCAGGCATGATATGATCCTTGTACTAGACAGGAGAGTGTCCATGACGTATGTGTTTATTTGAAATCAGGATGTGTAAGTGTAGCATGTCCAACATCTCTGGGTTGGACATGGCTTTATTCAGGGTAGGCATCATGCTACATAGTGGAGCTAGGGTTTGGGAAGGCCGGTGTAGGCCATCTGAACATGGCCAATAACACTTAAAGGAAATATGTGAACTATTATGGGTCAATTGAGTGTTGAGTATGGGTGAGCAACGATCTCTATATTCATTGATGGCACTCTGTCATGATTAGGGGTGCCACTTATGACTACCTGACCGGTGTGGTGAAGTGACTATCAAAGGAAAGACTACTGTCCAGCTGGATCCCATACACACAGTTTCCATTATGTTGCCCGATGCCTAAGTGGTAGTTCATGGGTACAGGGTTTTTAACATAGGGGATGACAATGCAATACTTTGCAGTGAGATTGTGGCCATACGTCAGACACCACACATTCAACCCACAAAGGTCCTTCTGTATGTTGCCCACAGCACTCATTGAGTCAACTATAGCTCCTAGTTCATAGTCATTTGTAAACTTCAATAGGCAGATGCCTTCTGTGTTAGTCTGTGTGGTATATATTTAGATAACAAAGAGGGGGAGTACCAGGACTGAACCCTGCATTATTGTAGTTGGCACTGGTTTGCTGTGCATGTATTAGTCAGACACCTTCTGTAGTGTTGGTTCTGTCAGTGGTCCAGTTGCCAACCATTCATGTGACATAAGTATATACACCTAGTTTACCGAGTGTAGCTGGAACCCAGTATGGGTGAAGGTGTCCTAAGACCTGGCAAGGTTGAGATATGCTGTGTGAATCAACCTTACTGTCATCTACACCTGTACTGACTACATCAAATACGTTGATCAAGGTTCATGGCCTTACAGACCAGACTCAGCAGGGTAGTAGTGCACTATTTCCCATTATCAGTGGTGTCTCCCCTTTGTGGGGTGTGATAAATGTTGCTGTGCACCATTCAGTGCGTACACAGCCTGACATGCAGCTATGACTGAACATGATGTGTAGGTGGAGAGCTAATTGTTCTGATGTTTGTGTAAAACACACCCTGTGATGTTGACAGGTCCCATGCAAGCTGTATGTATGGCTTTAGAGAGTGCAGCTTGTACCTGCATAGTTGTTATTACAGGGACTCTGTAGTGTACATGAATATATAAATATATGTACCTGTTGGGGGGAGTTGAGAGTGGGTTTAAGTTATCACAGACCCTATCTGGATGAACAAGTGCTATTCCTGTAGGTGCAGTACTTCTCATGCCATAGTGCTGTGAAGCAGGGCAGGTGTTGTCGTTGCCATTACGATTTATGACACAGCTATAGAATGCTTGTGGTTGGCCACATAATATGTGGCCAGTTAGTTTCACAGTGGCTTTGTGTGGTCTTATATGGTGCATCTAAATCTTACTGAGGCTGACCAGGGATCACCTCCACCCACACATGTGTGTTCACTCTTGCAACAGTTTCTACCTTCTGTGGTACAGTTTATGGCAGGGCACCACCAGTTTGCCTTCCTGTTTGTGTTTGGTTGAATCTTGGTTCTGTTTCAATAGCACAATCACTGCACTAATGTGAGTGCTTAAAGTGCATATGTGTAGGATTCAGCATTTGCACATGCATTGTCCATCTGCATGGGTGCCATGGCATTCACCACTTCTGTCTTAAGAAGCATAGCATTGGCTTTGGAGACTGTCTATGTGTAGCATACTGTTAGCCCTGTTTGTGTGACTATGGTGATCCAGGTCATTGTGGTGATGAAATCAAACATACATTGAGCACAGGCGCTGGTACATGAGGAGCCTTCCCAGTTAATAGTGGGATAGTTGAGAGTAGCCATTATTATGGTTTTCTGTCTCAAACCTATTATTCCTCATTACAGCACAATATGACGGTTGGTAATTCAGAGGCATGGTGGGTGATCTGTAGCAAGGTGCAATTTAGCTTCCACTTTGGCACAGAGGTAGTTGCTCAGCGTAATGCATCTGAAGTTATGCAAGTGCAACTAGCCTGGGGGTGTACATATCCTTCAGGAATATGGACACACTTGTGGCCTGTGTGTTCCACTAAACGATAATGGCCAAGAGGTGAGGTATGTGTTATAACATGGTCATGCATGGGTGCTCTCTGGAGCCTTGAACCATATCTCAGTCACTGCACAGATATGTTATCCATGTTAAGGATTGACGTACATGAGTCCATATTGAGTTTCCAAAATGTATCATTGAGTAGCTAGACACGCAGTTTATTGCTTGGCTGTCCCTGTTACAGCAGCGGAATTGTCACTTGAACCTTGCATGATGAAGGCACTATAGGGGAAGCGTGAACCCTAGCCAGTATCCAGATTCCCAGGGGTGACAGGTGCAGGCCCTGTCTGGCAAAGCATCATGGTCGGTCAACCCTGTTATCCCAGGCAGAGAGATACTGGATACCCTTTGGATTACACCAGTACATTAGACAATTTGGGAATACAGTCCTTTTGCCCCTGTACTACAGTATCATTCTGAGCAATGGCAGAATGCTACCCAGGCCTTGGGACATACCTGCATGGGCTACAAGACCTGACAGTTCCTAAATGTGTGTTTCCATGCAGTCCAGGCTACGGCATCCCAGGTCCTGCGCAACAACATGGAATATGCCAGAGTCATGTGTACAGTTTGAAAGGTGGTCTGAGTGCATGGGTATGTGGCTAATAATGGCAGACAGGCAGCTGACAGTATGTTTGCCCTCATATAGCTTGGTGTGTGACATAGTGCTGGACTTTGCATTCACATATGAGTACTGTTGGGCATGTTTCTGGCCACATGTTCTGAGGAGTGGCACAATTTTGCAACCTATGTCATACGATTTGTGTACTTTGTTGTCTGACTATTCCAGCTTGGGAGGTCCCTTGCTTGGCCAGATACTTGGAAGCCTCTGTGAATGTGTGTGCTTTCTGGTGGTATGTGTGGGTGTCCTTACTGTGTTTTGGTAAGGGTATGTGTTGAGTGTGGTGATGAGATGCATGTGTTAACCTGCACCGCATGACTGTCCAGTCCAGTCATGGCTGTAGACTGGACTGCCTTCCAGCTTGTCTCTGTAGCTGCATCCCAGAAAATGTGTGGGGTGTGGTATTAGGTGGGTTTGGCAGTGTACATGGCATAGAGATTACATTCCCCTAGGATGGCCACATACACAAAGCTGACATTACTAAACACCAGTAGCTGACTAGTGGACATGCCTGTATAAGCATTCAGTACTACAAGTACCAAGTACTGTATTTAGTTTACTTATTGCTTATGAGGATGTTTTAGACTGTGATGCTCACAAGTACATATTTGAGTTATGGACGTGTAAACATGGCTATTAAAGAAACATAGTATCTAACTTTAGCAGCAATCCTCATCTGAGGAGCACATCACATCCTGATAGTTGATTACAGATGATGCAAGTGTCAACAGGTCTGTATCCTTTTCTGGGTATATACACACATATCCACCAGAACCATGAGTTCTGTTGGGCACGGACAACCACTCCCCAAACAGAGTCAAGGATCAATAGACTCTGCTGCCACTATCAACATGAGCAGGATATAATCAGATAGTATAAGCCATCACCTGTGAAGCAGCTATTACACATGAGCAGCAGTCTCCTACATCCTACACTCCTACTGCAGATGTTACACTGGAGTTAAAGACGATATGCAACTTGTTTCATTAGCAGTACTGTGCATAACCTTACATACAGTATTTGGAAGCAGCTGTTAGGTTGGCAATGAGAGGTTAGGCTACACAAACATGAATGTTCAACCAGTGGGTCTCTATATCCACTCTATGTAGGTGTGCACATAGCCTATTGTCCCAGCACTGTAACAAAGTTCACAACACATTTGCACAACATGTACACATGCACAGCTGTTATTGTTTGCAAACTATACTAGAGAGGTGGATATTACATGTCTTATGTGCATGGATAGTTACCTAGCTCTTCCAATTGTCTTTGCTATCATGCTGCTAAACTGTCAGATGAATAGAATTCATATGTATCCTATTATTGAGTATTGTAATTGCCAACAGACATAACTAATGTTTGCATAACATAACACAAATGCTATGTAAGATAGAATACAGATGAGACAGATCTGCCTAGGATACTGTACATTACACAGTTATTGGCACATTATCCGACAATGCAAATCATATTTGCAAAGTAAGCCCACCTTTGACATGTTCCTCTCACTAATACACCCATACATATGTCTACTGTTACAATATATCAACATATACTATCCCCTGTTATAGCACATACTTGTTGGACCAACCCTGACACAGACAGTGGCTGGAAAAGAATTAATGAATTCCAAGACCAAATATATCATCCCTTGTGGTGTATGAGGAGCTTGCCTTGTGACCTACAGCAGTACACACATAGAATACTACAGGCATAACTACTGCTCAACAATACATTACTACAAGATAGCTATTTCCACTATATGCATTGATTACACTGTAATTATTACAGAACAGGTACTACATACACAGACATACTACAATGTATACATACCTTATTGATAATTGGAGATGTTATTGAGTGCTATTTTGTTTATTTCGGTCTTTGTTTTATTTCCTTTTGGGGTATTTTGTAATGTTCTGCAGGTATTCACAGATGGTTTGAATGTGTGACACGCCATCCTTTTATAGTTAGAGATCAGTACCATGTGCTATCCTGATCACTAATTGGTGTTCCAAAGTAGTTAATTACATGCACATCAGCTGTGTAGCTACTCCATTAGCCAATACCAAGGCAACAGTGGAGTATAATTGAGTACTCCGATTGGGCATTGTCCCTTTCCCTTACTTGTGAGGAAGACAGCCTGGAAGTGTGGTCTGAAATCTATTGCAACAGCTGTATGGAGACAGACTCAACTATGTTGTGTGTAATGTCTAGAAGTTTTGGTCTACACGTGAGTACTGCTGTTATATTTCTGAACATTGCTACTTGTGCAGGGTTTGTCTGTACCTAATACTTCTGCATATGTTTCAGTCTGGCCAGGTTGTTTGACCAGCTCAAGACTGTATGGCTATGCATATCATGCTAGGGGGTATACAGTGTGCTCACCAGACATCTTTAGTTTGGTGTTAATGTGTATACTGAATGTGCCCGGAACAGTCAACCAAATAACAAGAAATCTCCAACTCTGCTCACAGACTCGTAATATACCAGCACCGTGCACGCACTGAAGTTCCAAAACCTCCGTTTATTAATAAAAATTAAAAAAAATATAAAAATCATTTACTTTACAACAAGTTAAGCACTTTCATCTACTCTATGTAGACTTCATCAGAACCTGTTCATGCAGTGCGTGCACGGTGCTGGTATATTACGAGTCTGTGAGCAGAGTTGGAGATTTCTTGTTGTTTGGTGTTAATGTGCATCATACTGTGCTGATAATCAGTAATTGGTAACACATCCTGGTATAATTACTTTTCAACCCTCTGAAACATGATTCGTTCAAACAAAACCTGCCACGTCAGCAGCTGTTCCATTGTATAACAGCAACTATTTCACATAGGGCCATGTTAGTGTGACTCTGTCCAGGTATGTCAAGGTTTTAGCAGATGTTATACAGTGGGTGAATAATTGGCAATGGTATGACAGTATGTATTAGTGTAATTAGTTTGGGTGTGGGGGAGATGTTGGTGGGTGTACATAGCAGATGCAGGTGTGTAGACACTGCTTTTATATAATTTCTATATGTGTGTGGGGGTTCTTTGCCTATGTGAACACCTATCCCTTAGTGGACTAATACTATGGTAATTGCAGGCTGATTCATTAAGGCACTGTTAAATGCTTCCTGCATTGCATGCAGGTAATGTTAGTCCTTGAATCCTTTTGGCCATACATCTGAATGTAATAAAGGTTTGCTAAATCGAAGATGTCTGTGTATTTCTGTCATGGATATTTGCAGTCATTATAGTTGTGTTGGTGACTAACCCTATTTGGCTCATGTCCGTATGACATATTTGTAATAGTGTATTGGCATATACTCTTCATATGTTATGTTCATATTGTTTGGGGGGGCAGGATGTGTGATTGCTATGGTCCGTGTTATACTCAGATTTGAACACTTCAGATGCTGTACATACACATGTATGTATGTATATATATATATATATATATATATATATATATATATATATATATAACTATACATCTTCATGTACCAGTAATATATATTATTGCATACAAGTACCTCCATAGATGTGTAGATGTTTTTAACCTATCTATATGTCTATATATATGTATATCTCTATATATCGACATGTATCTCTCTCTCTCTCTCTATATATATATATGTACACCTGTATATATATATATATATATATATATATATATATATATATATATATATATATATATATATATAGCATACACCTTTCATTGGGTACATGGCAGTTTTCCCTATTTCCACACAATCTTCCCTTTTGTATTTTAATCTGTCTGAAAACACAACTGACATAAGCACATCTCAGGTAGCTTAGTGGTGGGTTATTCTGAGGATGGTGTACATAGCTGTGGGTTCTAATCCTGGAAGTGGTTATTATTTTACTTCTCAGAGCAGGCACTGCTAGGGAAAGGGTGATTAACGCACATTTAAGCAGTTGTAAGCTAGTTTGCACATGTTCTGTGTGATGGTAAGCGAAGGTTACACCTGTGAAGTGCTTATCCGCTTAACCATGTTTAAGCGCAGCTTACCATCACGCAAAACTGTGCAAACCCACTTAAAACTGCTTAAAAGTGCCTTAATCAACCTGCATCCAACTCTCATAAAAATAAACAGCTCATGCAGGTCTTGAACCCAGGACCATGAACACCACAGTCACTAACTTTACCCCTAAAGCACCTGTGATATGTACAAGTGCTGTGGGTTTTAGAATATACCTTTTACTGCAAGCATTCTTCACTACTGAAAACAAAAGTGACAGTCAGTTGGTGTACATATGTATAATACATGTTAATGTTCATATGTTTGTGGAATTATGTGTTGCAATGTGACCTGACAGGGTGTATTAGGGATGTGCATGGTTCTGGTTTTGTGTCCTTTTTTTATTGTCTCCATACTCCATGTATACACCTCCAGTTCACTTACTGAACATCCAACCCAGGCTCTCCTTGATGCATAATTACATTACCCATCATTCCCCCACCCCAAACTCCACATACACAACAACCATCCCTTCTATGGTGAATTAAGTTAATATTAATTGTTATAATACCAGAGCTGCATGTGTTTTGTGTAAACTTCAATTCCTTTGGATTGCTTCTGTGTCACGTAGTGTGTTCATAGATGTTTATGTATATATGGCTAATATCTATGTGCACACATCACTGACATATATATATATATATATATATATATATATATATATATATATATATATATATATATATAATCTAGTATTAGTTTTTAACTGTTATACATATGTAGATTTGTATATGTTGATTCACAAACTACAGTACATTACAATGTACTGTACATATGTACACAAAGTGACTGTCCTATTTGTTGTCAGTACTGCGGAATGCCTGTAATAAAAGGTGCATTCTAAAACCCATGAAACATGTACACAGCTCAGATGGCTTAGTGGTAAGTCCAGTGACTATGGTGTTCATGGTCCAGGGTTCAAGACTTGGGATGGTTTAACTTTTATTAGGCCAGAATACGGCTCTTATAAGCAGTTGTAAGCATTTTTAAAAGTGATTGTGTGACATTAAGGCAGCAGTTAAACACTGTTAAATGAAATTTAAAACTGTATAACCTGTGCATGCAAACATGGTCACATCTGCTAAATACACAGGATATATATACGTGAGTGCAGTAACATCTCACTATGTGCTTACATAACATTACAATCTCTGTTGACTTTACTCTCGGGCACAACACAAGGGTTTATATGGGTGTTTCAGATGTTTATCAAACTGAAGATTACCACCTAAATATGCAAACTGTGGTTAAGGTATACTTTTTAACATCTCTGACTTTACTGGGATTTGAACCACAAATGCATAGATACTATGCAAATGCTCTAACCATTACACTATTGACATTAACGCTGTTGCTGCCTATTTTTCTATTTAGATGATTTCTATGTGTAAGCTAGGCTAAGCAAAGGGCAGTGGCATGCAAACCCACTGAGCTTCACATACTCTTGTAATAATAACATAAGAAATGAAAGGGGAGAGTATAATGTAAAATTCCTTACTACATTAGGCATAGCCCCTCACTGACACTCTTCAAGAAAAACCTTGAAGAGTGGATGGGGAATGGTAGATACACCCCAGGGATCCCACCATTGGCTCTGCTCGACAGAGGGACAGTTAATTAATCAATGGGGTGGCAAAAGCTGACACATTCTGGCTAGGCATATGAATGCCCCCAGGCAGTTAGTCTGGTACCTACCTATGAACCTATGAACCTATACATACAGTAGCAGTACATGCTGATAGCTTAATTTACTGTTCAGGTGTTGACTTACCTTGTGCCAATAGCAGTTGTGTGTGCAATAGTTGCGAGCTGCCTGTGTTGGATGCACACAGTAGACTGCCAGTACATGACAATTTACAGGCAGTCTTGTGTGTGTGCCATCCATTTTTACTGTGTGTGCAGGTGGAGAAAGGTGTCAGTCCCTAGCTGCTTACACTGTCACTGTGTGTGCTATACTTTCCCTCTTTGCCAAGGCATGGACATACTGGGCACGCCCCCGTCTGCCTACAGGGGCTGGCTCAGGGGCTCATGGTCTGAGTCCCTCTGTGCCTGTGGGGCCCTTGGCAATGGTGGTGGGCTGTGAGGGCCTTCACCATTCTGTCCCTGCTGCAGCTGTTTCCGCAGGATCATATTGTGTAGCATGGCACATACTATGAAGATGTGGGCACATGTGGTTGGAGAGTATTGCAAGGATCCACCGGATATGTCCAAGTAACAGAACCATGATTTGAGCATCCCAAACACACGCTCTATGATGATTCTGGTTTGTGTGTGTGCCTCATTATGGTGTTCTTACATGGGTGTGTGTGCATTTCTGATGGGTGTCATCATCCATGGTTCCAGTGCATAGCCAGCATCCCCCACCAGATGGCCATATGAGATGTTCCCCCTGGCAAATGCCTGATACAGCTGTGAGGCATGTCAGATGTGGGGGTCGTGATAGCTTCCAGGGCTGCCAGCTTACACATCCATGATAATGCCCTGGGCATTGCACATGACCTGGCAGTTGATGGAGGGGTATCCCTTGCGGTTTATGTAGTGCCTACCCTGCTCACCAGGTGGTGACTTGATGTGTATGTGGGTGCAGTCTATTGCACCCAGTACCTCTGGGTATTCTGCCACATGGTGGAAGAGATGCATATTGCTGGCCACCTCCTCCTGCATTTGGGGGAAGTATATGTGCTCACTGGCATGTGGTAACATGGCATCCAGGAACTGGTGGAGTACCCCGGATGCTAATGCCTGTGAGATCCCCATGATATCCCCAGTTGGCCTTTGAAAGGTACCTGTGGCTAGTATTCTCAGGCTTACATATACCTTTGTATCCACTGGAATGGGTTCCCCTCTGTTTGTTCTGGCTCTGAGGTGTGGCCAGCACAGCTCCACAAGTTGCTGTAGGGTGTCCCTGTCCACCCTGTAATGCTGTACTATCTCCAGATCATGTGGTCCCTGGTAGGTTACCCTGGGTCTGAACACTCTTCTCTTTCTCTGGTGCCTGCTGTGGTTGTCAGCATCCTCCTCCTCCTCACCGCCTTCAGTCTCCATCACATGCTGGTGGATCAAAGCAACGGCAGCCCCTAACATGTACATATTAAAACTTCCTCGTTTGTATACACCAATGGTGCAGTGTGTATGGGAAACACAAGTGTGTGTGAGGTGCTTACACACTTTATACTAATGTGCTATAGATGCTGCTGATGTAATTGACTGTGTGCGAGCAGTTCCAGCTGCAAGGTATCTTACTTATGGGTTTTACATTGCTTACTGCAAGTGTGGGGGCTGTAGTGTGGAGTTATGCTTGCCTGGCTTGATTCATCTGTTGCCCTTTAATTCCCTTTTAAACCTAGATCCCCTCCCATTGTCAGGCATGCATACACCTGCCAGCTTTATTGTCTTGTACTTTCCCTACCCAGTCGTGTGTTGCAAAGTGTATTATGTAGCTGATATAATACAATTCTACTTTGTTCTGCTGTAACACTTTACTGTTTTCTTTGCAGTACAGCCCCTCCCCTTTCCTGTTCTGCGGGTAGCTGCTAGCAGCCTTGTTAGCTGTTGTCAATGGCCCACTGTAGGTTCCTAGGTGTTAATTGCTCATTTGTACTCCAATTTCCCTGCTGCAGCATTTCCTTATTTTTTTCATATATCCTTCCTGTTCCAGCTCCGGTGCACGCCGCTCATACTTGTTTACCAGGTTTAAGTGCATTTTAATCTCCGTTCACATGCATACTTGGTTACCTTGTGTGTTCTCAGCTAACCAAAGCTACAGCCAATTAAACACACCCCTTTCCTTTAGCTTTGCTTAGCTATGGGCAAACCGGATTGGCATTGTTCCAATGTGCTTACAGCAAAGGTGACACACCCCTCTCTTTATCTCATGGTCACACCTCGGTGTTATAACACTACGCCATGAGGTGCATCCTTACACCAGGGAGGGATTCTGTGATTCAGTATAACTCCTCTCATTTGCATTAGATTGTCTACTAATTCCTAGAAACCGCACATAACACTAACACAGCCCCTTAGCAACCCTTGCGCCATGGTGTGGTGTAACATGCCTGCCGTTGACTATTATGGGGAAATCATGCTATGTGTTACATTGCAGTTTTATTTTCTTTGTTTCCATTTTTCTTACAATCCCGTTTGCACACTGCTGCCCTACGCTTTAAACTTCGCAATAGCGCGAGAACAAATAATAATGTTAATTTTACATTTTGTACATTTTTTTATGCCAATGGCTATATATTTAGCCATTGGCATATATTAACAATATAATACATGTGTTTGGCCGGCTGACATGGCTCCGATTTTATGTTTGCAGTAATGTAAACCGTTTTTTACGGTTTACATTTCTGCATGCTTACACTATGCCTGCACCACTTTCTGGATCGCTAAGTACCCTAAGTTACACGCTACACAGCTGCAAATGGGGTGATTAGCATGCAGGAGCCGAGAGCTGTGCTGGCGTAGCGTACGCAGGTAGTGCACATGAAAACAGCTCGAACCTGCATCGCTCGGCGGCCATATTTGATGTTGGAACACCAACGCTACTCCTGCGCCTGGCGCAAGCTTCGTGAATCCGGGGGTTTGTTTTTCTTGCACATTTGAAGAGGTTGCTTACATTACAATGACCCATGCACCAGCAAGGAAACAAATGAATGGATCAATAAATAAATAAGTTTTTTGGGTGTATGTTTCTCCTGTAAAAGGATAGTTACTTGACATGGGGGAGTAATTTGGAGTTGAGTTCTGCGGCAACTTTGCAAAAAACATATATAGCAACTGAGCCTGAGTTGATTGCTTTAGAATGTGCTTCCCTTGTTCAGGCTAGGTTTGTTAGCAACTGCAAGGGAAAGATCTTAAATTTATTTTCAAGCTAACTTTTATAAATATAAACATGCCTATGTCACAAGTTATAATTCAATAAAGGTGTTTAAAAAAAGTTTACTTTTAAGTTACACCAAAGGGAGAAAAAAAGAAGAGACAGAATTGTTGATACCTGTTTCAGAAGATATCAAATCTTGGTTCTTCTTCCCCTTAGTTGCAAAAATGTTAATTATATTTTATGTTCCTGTTCAAGAACCTGGTTTAAGCAGGAGATGAAGGTGACATGAAAAGCTACACATATTTGCCAAGATTAATGAAATGCAGTTTAAAAAATAAAACTATGACTTTACTGTGATTTATTGAATGTGAAGATGGTTCGTCACCAGCAGATATGAACTGCCATTTGTCTTGAGCCACGCTTACTTTAAGACACCCAATACACAGGGAACTAAAATTAGTGTGTATATGCTTGTTGTATTTGTTTTCCATCAAGTTTGCAAGTACCAGTATAGAAATAAAACATGCCCATCCAGTCAACATCACAGTTAGCTTAACATTGCCCAGGTGCATCATGGGAAATTCCCCTTAGACATGCATAGACACAGTTAGCCTAGCAGTGATCACAGAGATCATCATGACAATCAGGCATCAACATATCTCTCTTCCTTTGAGAAGAGAATGACATTCTCTTTTGAGTTTAAGACCCTGCACACATTTATGCAGCATAACATGCTGTATTAAAAACACCTGACATTGCTTGATAAGAATTTATATTTTCCCTAACAATGAAACATTTAGACTTTAGCAGTCTCTAAACATACTTTCCTGTAAGCAGTTATTCTGTTACTTATCTGCTGCTGGAAACATTACCGGTCTCAGCTCCTCACTAGCAACCGTATCTTATACCCTCATGATGCAGGTTGTGGACCTGAAGGGCTCATCTTTTGTGACAAGTCCATATTGGTTAACATGTGCTGACTAGTCTGGTCATTAGACTTGAAGGATACTCATTCAGAGTCTTAGAGTTGTTTGGATTCCCCTGGTCATGGCAATTGTTTGTCTGGTGTAAGAATTATCTACTCAGTCTGAGCATCTGTCAGATGGCCTGAATGTGTCTTAGTTCTCTTTACTTCACTCCATTGTTGGATTGGATTTCATATGACCTCAGTTCTGTATATTTAGCAGCAGTCACACCTATTGTCTCCCATCTCTTTCCCAGTCTACTTTGAGACAAACTACCTGTCCTAGGTTGAAGACAGACAAGGAACAAACTGAATGTTCTTGTCATGAATATATATTTATGCACAGATTTAGAACTTTGGTTATTTTGTTTGACAGTCTTATATGGAATAGTCTTTGGCAATGACTTTGGCTCAAACATTGGAAGAGTAATTTAAATCTGGTGGCCCAGTATCGACTGTGCAGGACTCACTCCATCTGCACTATGGGATGTTACTGAACAGGCATCAAAGGTCTGTGCAGTTCTGCCTGATTAAGCATTTTCTTTAGGCATTTGTACTGCTATCTCAGTAGAACCATTCGTTTGTAGATAATGCAGACTTGACATTGTGTGGGCAAACCAATATGCCTTTACGAAATTTTTGAAACCCAGTAGACATGAACTGAGCACCATTACCAATGGCAAGTTTAACAGGAATTCCTTATTCAGAAAACATTCCCAGAATACTATTCGCGTTATGTTCACAAGTGCCTGCTACACTTCATTGGTAAGGCCTTTTTGACAAAGGAGTCACAATAAGAAAATCTCTCCTTTGAGTCAGTGTATGTTCAATGCAGAATCAAAGCATAGACATATTTTTTGTTATATTGGCATTGAATATTTGACCACAATGTAGCCATTTTTTCTCTATCTCTGCACTTGGTCAATCCATAATACCCTTCATGGATTTGTTGTAGGACGTCTGCCCTTTGTGAAGTTGGCATCACACTGTCGTGTGCTGACAGGTGAGCTCTCATAGCAAAGTATTTGAATAACAAATGAACTATCTGTGTCCATTTACATGAGTGCCCCTTATGAACATAGCTAATTGCAATTTGCCAGTTTGTGTCTGGATTAGTTGCTTCTCTGTGCTGACAATCCTGCAGGAAATCACTACTCTGCTAAACACCATGACTTCCTCATATGCACTTACCTTTTCTCCAGTTCATAGGTTCATAGGTTCATACTAGGCTATCTGCCCTAGGGCATTTACAAGCCTAGCCAGAGTGTGTTTGGCTTTCGCCACCCATTTTAAAATGAATTTTGCTATGCCCTTTTTCGAGGTTAGTATACTGTGCATCTGTCTAACAGTGACACAGAAGTGATACCCGGAGTAAATCTACGATCTCCCATCCACTCATCAATATTCCTCTTGAAGAGAGTCAATGAGGGACTCTGCCTAACCTGGACTGGGATTTTATTCCAGAGTGAAGGGAGCCTCTGGGTTATGAATCTGTCCCTCCAGCATGTCCTATTTATTTCAGTGCTGAGGTTCAAATCTCTCGAGCGCATAGCTTGATGGGATTTGGATTTTCTGAGGTGCAGCATGTCCATTAATTCCGGGTTGGACATGGCTTTATACGTCAGGCACAGATCGCCTCTGAGCAGGTGGTATGCCACTGAGCAGAGCTGGAGTTTCTTTAACCGGGCAGCATATGGCATCTGTTTGAGCCCTTTGATCCTCTTGGTGAGGTACTTTTGGGGTCTTTCCAGTTGCTGCAGGTGTCTGGTAAGGTACATCCCAAAAGGGGCATTGTACTCAATTATGGGCCTGATGAGGGATGAGTAAAGAGGCATGATGACCTCCCCTGATCTAGATGTGAATCCCTTCATGATTAGGTGGGCTATATAAAATGTTTTTCTAACCACTTTGGCCACATGGTTGTTGAATGAGAGATTGCTATCAACTTGGGTCCGCAGGTCCCTAATTACTTCTTCCGTACTTAATGGATTACCATCTATGTGGTAATTTGTGGGCACTTTGTTTTTGCCGAAGGGGATGACTATACACTTTTTGGCGTTTAGCTTGAGGCCATGGCTCTGGCACCAGTTGTCTGTTTCTATGAGGCCCTTTTGTAGGATGCTTGTGTTGGCTGGTGAGTCGATTATGGCACCCAGTTTGCAGTCATCTGCGAACTTGGTCAGCCACAGTCCTTCCGTGTTGGCCTGTACCTCCGAGAAATATATACCGAACAAGAGAGGTCCCAGGACTGAGCCTTGTGGGATGCCACTTGTAACTGGATTGGAGTCTGACATGGCTCCAGCAATTCTAACCATGTGGGTTCTGTCCTTGAGCCAGTTTGCAACCCATCTAGTGACATAGGGGTTTATGTTTAAGCTGGTGAGCTTATCTATAATGCCCGAGTGGGGTATTGTATCGAAGGCTTTTGTGAGGTCCAGGTAGGCTGTGTGGACCACCTTCCCCTCGTCAATGGCCTTGGTGACTGTTTCAAAGAAATCGACCAGGTTTAAGAGGCAGGATCTGCCCTTAACAAAAGCCGAACTGGGTAGGATCCAGTGTCTGTAGGTCCCCAATATCTTTATTTATAAGGTCCATGATGATCCTTTCCATAGCTTTGCAGACCAAGCTAGTCAGGCTTATGGGGCGATAGTTTCCAGGATCCGTTGAGGCACCACCTTTGTGGAGAGGGACCACTGTTGCTGTACGCCACTCTTTGGGTACATATCCTGTAGTAAGGCTGAGATTGAACAGTAGTTTTATGTTTGGGTTTAGTTCTTCTTGGAGTTCATGTAGGACATAGCCCGGGACACCATCTGGTCCCATTGATGCTGTGTTTTTTGCTTTGGAGAGGGCGGCTCTTACCTGAGCATCTGAGATGTCAGGGGGGAAGCACTCTGCTGGGATAGATATTTGACCTTTTGATGGGGAAGGGGGGGGGGGAGAAGTTTGTGCTGAACCTGTCAGCTAGGATGTTGGCAATGTCTGTAGGTTTGGTGTATTTTTTGTCATTTTGGACTAATTCTGAGCATATCTGGGAATTCCCACCCAGGTTTCTAACATAACTAAAGAAAGCCTTGTGATTATCCTTAGTGTTCTGTGCACTTTTTTTCTCTCGAAGCTGGCCTTAGATGATTTTATGAGTGCCCACAGTTTTTTGCTAATACTGATCAGAGATGACTTCCCTAGCTGACTGTTTTGTCTCAGTCACTGGATTTCTAGAGAGATTATTTGTCACTATCAGTTGTTTATCTGGAACATGAACTGCTTTTACATTAAATTGCCTAAATTTCATCAACAGTCATTGACATCTTAAGAGGAACCTTAAACAAGTCATATGAAGCGGTGGTGCAGTGTTAGTGTTATTGCCTCACAGCAAGAGGTTCTCCCGTTCGATTCTTGGCTGGAGTGCGGGGAGTGCCTTCTGTGTGGAGTCTGCATGTCCTCCCCGTGGTTGGCTGGGCGTTCGAAAGACATGCGTAAATGGGTGTGCCTTTGTTGAACGTTGAGCTGGCACCTCAGTGTTCGTGAAAATCTACTGCCAATCATTAGTGGACTGGAGTTCCGCTGTGGCAACCCCTAACCAAGAAAAGCCAAAAGACAACAACAAGTAGTGCTAGCAAAACCAGGCCCAATGGAAAATGTGTAAAGCACTCACACGCCCCATCTCCTTTTAGGCATTTCTTTTCAATTTCAGAATATCTTCTGTCAATCTTTGTTAATGTTGTATATCAGAAATCAGAAGGCTTCATTGTACTATCAAACTGTTGCAATAAATCTGCTCCAACATCATAACTGCTAACACCTGAATGATCTATGGTTATTTGATTAACATTATAATAGGAATGGTATTTGTATGGATATTAACAATGAAATTTAGCACATGAAAATCTGTTCTTGGGCATCACCCCATGTCTATACCATAACTTTCTTTATGAGTCCTGTTAGAGGATAAAACACAATTGATAGTCCTGGAAGAATTTGCCCAGATGCCACATGTATGGAAGTTTCATGACATTACTTGGACTTGGCAACTCAATACAAGGTATCACTTTACTTAGATCTGGTCGATATCATCTGCACAAATGCAATGTCCAAAACATTGAATTTCAATCTTGCAAAGCAACACTTTTTCTTGTTGAGTTTAAGTCTTGACTCTTTCAGCATTTTATTGCAAATTTCTTTATCATACCTCTCAACCTCCTATTGTAATATATCTGGACAAAGCCTTACAAAATAGGGAGAAAAAGGGCCAAAAATAGAAACAGATTCTAAATATTGCTTTTATAAACTTATAAAGTTGCTAGAGTAACAGGGTTTGTATTAACATACATTTTTCTGCAGGAAAGTCTGAAACTCAAATGAATGTCATTATTTAGTGACTTCAGACCTTAGATCATCCCAATGATTTGCCAGAAAACCACAAATTCTACAAGGAATAGACCAAAAATATGAGGCAAAAATCTGGACACTGAAAATCTGGACAGTTGAGAGGTATGCAGTCTTTATCTGGCCCACATACCAAAATGTCGTCAAGAAGGACTATTGTGTCCCCCTGGCCTTAAAGGGGTTTTGCATGGAAAGATTTCATGTGCTGAAGTAATTCCAAAAGGTAGCCATCAAAACTATAATCTGCCTACTGCAGTAATAACATTTGTCCTATTTCTGCTGCTTAAGTCAAGGGGTATTTACTGAAACCCACTGGATCTTTGCAAAGTAGAGAGCATCCTCGCCTCACTTAACTTGAGTGGTGTTATTTTCCATGGTAGGCAGGATAAATCTCTCCACCTTAACGGCGTCATTCACACATTTTAAGGCAGCACAAATTCATGCTTTCTCTGCTTCAGTATTTTTGGCACCACTGGGGCAGAAGTATGCAGGTTTTATAACTACTGCAAATAATTCCAAGAGCCTCCATTTGTTTAAATTTGGCCTCTACCTTGAAGAGGATGGAAAATAGTAGTGAAGGCATGGGTAACTGTTCCTTTCTGCTGGTTTGAACAGCTGCAGAGGTTTTCACATAACTTAATATAAACTATTACTTACAGTTATGTCTGTCCCAGTGTGTATCTTAACTTTTACTGAAATGACATGCATTGGAAGTGTGACTTGTCATTCGTCATCTAAGTCACAATGCTTACTCACAAAACCCAGCAGGAAAAGTTTCCTTTGAATTTTCCTTAGGTTTTAGTAACTGTTGCAAACTCTTTCCCAATGTTAGTCTTATATGAAGCTATAAAAATATCTTATTTTATCACATTTTACCACCTTCTTCTTTGTGTCAAAACACAGCTCTGAATTATTATGCACAAAGTTCTGTCTAGAGTACTTCTTGTTTTTATCATTTGTATGTTCTCACTGGCCACTCTCATGTTTTTAGCTTTTTTATTACATGGCTTATGTGTGATTTCACTCATATTAGGGGGGAGTTGGTATAATGGTTAAAGTGTAGGTGTTTATCTCAAACATGCAAAGTTTGATTCCCACCTTTGAGGGAAATGGGCTAGATATAAAATAGTGCACAAAGACATCTAGCTTAGCATTTATCTCTCATGTCTATATTTTGCTTTTTAATTTGTTCAGACTAATGAACAATTTGTATAGCATTTTCTAATGTTAGATTTGGCAGCAATTGCAACTTTTGCAAAACTTTATTGTCTGCAATACCTATAACAGTCCTGTCTATTATTTGCTCATCTTTAGTGCCACCAAACCCATGGTATTCTGCCAGTGTATATAAATGTCTCACAAATGTTTCATCTAATTTACCCTCTTTTTAGACACATTTATGGAAACATGCTCCTTCATGCATTACATTAGGCAAAAATGTTCATCTAATTTTGCTATCACCAGATCAAACATCAAAGGTACATCCAGCCATCCTCAACCCCCTTTTTCGCATTCTGCACATGGGGTCGGGGTGTCACTTCAATAGTGACAATCATCTAGGGTGGCTAGTCCTGCCACAGTAGTTCATTCATACCACTCACTCACACACACACACACACACACACACACACACACACACACACACACACACACACACACGTATGATCAATTTAGAGTGTCCAATCTGCCTACTGCATGTCTTTGGAATGTGGGAAGAAACCAGATCACCCAGAGGAAACCCACGTGACCGCAGTTAGGACATGCAGACTCCAGACAGAAGGCACCCCAGATCAAACATTAAAGGTTGCACCTCAGCAAATGTGAAACCACCAAAACTAGACTTCTGTCTCCTCACAGCATAAAGAGTTTAGCTGCATATCATTCTTCTCCTTGCCCTACTTTGCTGCATTACTGTGGTATGCAAATCCCTTTTTTTGCATTTTTGTAGGTGGTAAACCGCTGCTTCCATTTTGGTTGTACTGATGGTTCTGCAAAGTCAAATGGTTCTTCTGGACTGAATTTTGTCATGTTTAATGCTGTTTTGCTCTGTCTGTCCTTTCTCATGATTGCAAGCTCACCTGAGTCAATACCATGCCAAAAAGTTCATTATTAGAGCTTTTTGTGACACTGTTGCACAGTTTCTTACCCATGTCTACAGGTTATCTAGTTGCAATGAGTCTGTACTCAAATACCCAGTGGGTGTGGCCTAAACTTTAAAAAAAATGAAGTTATTGCGTTACAGTTCAAACATGTTTATATTTCTAGAACCATAATTGTTACTGGTAAACTGTAAATGGTAATCTATTCAGCTCAAATAAACTTTTACAATGGTTGCATTCATTTGATTCTAGGTCTTAAACTGGATTTTCTATAGCCAGAATAATGCAGTAAATATGAATTAAGTAATTTTATATAAACAGCTTTTGATATCTCAGAAACCATTCAAGCAACATGCATACTGTCAGCAGCGTTTTCTTCACAGACCCCTGAATTTTTATGTAAGGTGAAGAAGTTCTGTCTGTGCCAGTTGACTGTTGATATTTAGAGAAATATTAACATTATTACAATACACATAAATAGTACACAAATAATATTCAATATCTCTTTATCTGCAGTAAACATAGGTCAAATATCAATACAGTTGTATGTGCTATTGTGTAAGCTTTAAGTTAAAATTTTTGAAAGCCTTGTATGCAACATGCATTTGGAAATATTAGTGCAAATATGAACAAACAATAGTTGACATTTACAGACATAGGATGCAAATGCAGAAACACCTGGAGGCGTCACTCAGCTGTAATCATTATTAACTTTATATCATTCTGGCAGCATGACATGTGTGTGCAACAGAGACTAGAATGAATGTGTGCTACCTTGCTGTATTTATTTTCTATCTCAGTCTCAAGCACAAGCATAGCATTGAAACATTTGTGCCTTGTCAAGTTCACAGTTAGCATTGACTTGGTCTCAGTGCATCATGGGAAAATACCTAAGACTTAAAAAATAAGTAATCAGTCTAACTGTAATTTCATGCTGATCAGACATCATCACTGAATAATTTGCTAAATATATATATTGAAATATACAAGAAATGTACAGTACAACTATAAAAATACAGAAACTTTTACAAATAAATGTAAACTCTGCTCTTGTATAGTTTTGAATCTAACTTAGGAAGCAAATAAAACAGGCAGAATGGCCCTTTTGGGAACTTGCAAATGTAGAAGGGAGACAGACTGCAGAGAACATGTTTAATGACTCAGGAAATTTTCTTTAGTATGGATGACATTCGTGAAAAAAAGACTCAGTATACATAAGCTAAGGTGTGGCAAGGCAGGTTCTGGGAGAAAGGTAGAGGGGATAAGTCTGGGATGGCATTAAGATGATGGTTGGTGTACTTACTGTACAGCCTTCCTACACTGTACCAGTGAGAGGTAGTTCACAAACGAAATCACTGTGAACATCACTAGTATAGTGTTTGGGTAAATTGGGTGAGTGGTACAGCATTTGAAATTAGCAGTCAGAATAGGATATTGATTAGGGTTAGAGGTGAGGGCCCTACTGTTTGCCAAATGAAAGTATAATGGCTGAAAGGACAAAAAGAACTTCTTGATTCACTCAGTTAAGAAGCAAGTATGGGAGGCTTAGAGGGTAATCAACATGTTCATCTCACTGCTAAGATGAGTGAAAAGGTTAGGAGTTGCTCCAGCTTCTCCCAGGAAGGGCGCAGGAGTAAAGGCATTGTGCAGCATACACTGTATAGTGTTCATTGCATGAGGCACTCGTGCTTCAACCTTTTTAGTGGGAAGCTGACAATTAGGATCACTAAATTAAAGTGTACCCGTGTCTGTCTTTTTTGGGGAGGAGGAAAATCATGGACTTTGATTAATAGATAACTGCCCTGGATGGAGGGGAAGCAGGCACTGGACCTTATGCATGACTGGAAGGTGGGGAGGTAAATGAAACATCTGTTATTGGTGCTAATGAGGAAAGAATACATGACAACTCATCAAGGATTAATTTTCTCATGCTGTCAACAATCAAGAGTTGGCAAACTGAAATAATCAAGCACCATTTTCCTGTGAAAAGCAAAATTCATCCATGCAGAGGACTCCATCACCCTCTATTGCAGAATGACTATATCTGTGAGCTTGCTGTATGTCTAAGAAAGTGAAATCCCTGATTGCAGCAATCTTGGTAAAGAATAAAAAAGTAAGAGATAAACCTGTTAGTGTTACTGAATTATGTGTCAGGGAAATGAGCACTGACAGTTAAGTTATAATGTCTTGGAGGTGGCCAGGGACACTGACTGCTGACAATCTATTTAAGAAGAAGTGCCTCATGCTAAAAGGATGGCAAAGGAAGGCTAGCAGGGAGCTAGTATCATTAATTAGAGGACAGAATGAAGGCAGCAAATGATATAGATTGTTACCTGAGATGGTGAGGTGGAAGAGGGATCGAGCCACTAACAGGTAGGGTGGAACTAAATGTGGGACTCTGATACACGACAGAACAGGAAAACGGCAGCAGATGGATTTATTTCTGTGAAAAGAATGGAGGGGGGAGCCAGCTACCTAGCCTTAGGATATTGATCCTTGACAGTAAGACAGTGGAGGAAGTAAGAAGTTACACAGATTAACCCCTGACAGGGAAGATAGGGAAGGTTCTAATCACTAAATAGCATGGTTGAAGGAGAGACAAGGGGCACTGATCACCAGTGGGATACTTAGACTGGGGTTGGGGGACTTTTAATCTGCCACATTACAGTGGGGTAAACAATACTGCAAAATGGGAAAGACCCCTAGTAGGTGTATAATTGTGTATGTAGTTTTACTTCTCTAAATGTTCATTATAGCTTTAGACATTTTAGTATGACAGATGAATACTATGTCACCACATTGCTTACTTTTATAAATGGAGATACTCATATAGGGGTCCAAGATTATAGATATAACTTGACTTGGTTAACATCTAATACTTGATACTGGTGTTTGTTCAAGCATAGTGGACTGGGGTATTAGTTGCTTATTTAACTAACAAATGTCACTGATTGTAGTCATATATTTACTCACTCTCAAAAGGTATGTTTTACCACAAGTTGGAATGACCTTAGAGAGAAAATATATTAGTGAGGAGGTAAAGTGCATGGGGTGTCTCTCGTCTTATGTATATTCAATAAGACGATGAGGCTGGATGATCATTTAAGTAGTTTATTACACACAAACACATCAGGATGGAAAACAGTAACATTAAACTTAAGCAAACTAACTATCTGACTGTCTAGTACACACATATGCATGCTTACACCTTGGCTGCTCACTACAAAATGGCACTCTTGCTTGCACTTGCTCAGTACTAATATGTGTGTGCTCACTGACTGGAATGGCTCTTAAAGGAACATACACACTCTGATCTACACTGGGGTGGGGTCTTGTTTAACTTTAAAAATACTTATTTCAAATGTTGTGATGTTTACTTGAATACTCATTTTTCTCAAGTGCAATAACCTTCTATCCACTCAAAATAGTGGAGGTATTGCAGAAATGTTCAAGCACTCATGTTTAGAGGATGTGATTTCAATTACACAAAGTAGACACGAGTTTACTTGGGTGTTTTTTTCTTACTTGTTTTTGAACTGTATTTTGCTCTGTATACTGATCTTTTTTTTATTTGCACTTTATGATTGGCATAGCTTTATGGTTCTGTATAAAGGGGCAGAATGTTTTTTTTTTCCCCAGTGTTTGCTTCATTTGAGTTCTTGTAGTCAGCGAGTTAGTGTTTTTAGTGGATTTCTTTATTTTAATGACTTTTTTCCCCTATTTTTTTTTCAGCTTGTGACTAAAGGCTTAATAACTTATCTGATGGAGATTCACAAAATAACAGCATTTCAGGTTCCATTCATGGAGTGTCACATGTTAGCCATAATATTTTTTTTTCACCTAGGGACTGCCTAGGCTTTTGTGGCAGCATCTTCTTTTGATGCCTGGGGACTGGCTATTTTTGTGTGTTTGTGTCCGTTTTTTTTTTTTTTTTTGTGGTTGGAGACTGGCTAGGGTTTTGTGGCAGGTTCTTCTTTTAGTGCCTGGAGATTGGTTAGGGTTTTGTGGTAGGTTAGTTGGATAGCTATTGGATTTGACGATGCCATTAGGCATGCTTTCAAGATAGGAGTTGGAGCTTTAAGATCAGTTAACATTTTTAATTTATGGGATGTTTTCTAATTGTTAATTTACAGTGTTTTTGGCATATGAATTTTAGTTTTTTTTGGGGGGGTTAGGAATTACACATTTAATATATTTTGTTTTTAAATTATGAGTTTTTTAAATTATATGCTTTTTTATTGTATTTTGTTTACAGTGCTGAGTCATATTATGGTATGGGTAGGCAGTTCTTTCCTTATGTGATTTAAATTTTTCTTCAGAGTTTTATTTATATTTTACGTCCTTTATTTTTTGCTTTTGTGTTTAAGTGTGCTTTGGTAAGTCAAAGTGGACAGCAGCTGGACAGTTCTTAACCTGTTGCTTAAGGAAGGAATTCTTTCAGGTTTTCATTTTGATTTGATGGTAATTTTTGTGTGACATTATGAACATTAGATAGGTAGTCATTTTTCTGTTTAATTTCAATCTAAAATGTTATGTGCTTTGCATTTCTGTTACTGTGTATATATTTAGATTAGGGATTTAAGTCTAGTGATAGCTTTAAATTTGGTTTTGGTAATGGAGTATTACAATATTATTAATGGAGGATATTCAGTAAGAAGCGTAATGTGACCACACTGTAGAAAATAGTGCAATGGAGATAACACAAGGCAGTGCAAGGGGGATTGGGTAAGAATAAATGCTAATATAGTGCAGTTATCCCAGGGATAGTACTACATAATACAGCATCACAGTCATAAAAATGGTAGTCACTCCCCAAATGAGTGAACAGCACTATGAGTGACCACATTACCTTGGGACACCACCATGCAGATTACATACCCAATGGCATGTATTCATGCTCTCATCAAAGCACTTCATAGCTGCTACGAAGGCATAGCGGGGCACCCATACACAAGTTACAAAGCAATGTGCCAACAAATTTTATTATACAAATGAGAAAGAAATGAGGAAGGGAGATGAACAAGCAGAGATGCACAGCAAAGGACAAAGGAAAGGGAAGAAACAGGAAAGGATAGAAGAATAAGGGTATTTTTTGTGAGACAGGTACCATGTCTTTTTTGAAGGAGGGCAGATGGAGAAAGTAGGTAGGCAGGTGTGGGTATAAAGGAAGGTAGAAGGATGGCAACAGGGGCAGATAGACGTATAATGCAGACAAATACTGACAGGAGAAGTAGTGACACAAAAGGGGGCAACAATGGAGAGACATAGACTGACATAAGATGGACAACTGGTGATGCGGATGACTGGACTACAAACATGGGATGGTGAGTAGCACATAATGGAGGTAGACACTGTGACTGGGGACAGGGTGAAGTGATGATGGCCTGACAAACCAGCCCACAGGGAATCCTAGCCAGTAGTCATTCACCTCTCTGGCTGACATCATGGAAGAGAGACACTTTTGATGACCTGATAGTTTGGACCACCCAGCTATGAGACTCGATCAGTCAGATAAGAAGGAGCTCCAGTCCACCATCACCTGGTCCACATTGGTTTTTACAAGCTGCCAAATCTCATGCTAGGTGACCTAGGAATGCCCTTCAATGCCCCTCTCTGATTAGGAGCCAGTGTTAGAGGCTACCCATAAGCTCTCCAGATCCGCATCCAATCCGCATCCACAGACTGACCTTAATCACCCTGCAGAGAGGAAGGTCTGAGGATTGATAGGGACACAGCAATAGGCCTGGTGGCTAGTGCAGATTGTGGTGGCCACCACTTTACCTCTGTCTTTTCCATGGTCAGTCTTGCAGAATATAACCATAAAAGGAGCAAAACAGAAGAACAAATCAATGCAAAATTTGAAAAAAAAAAGACTGAATAGAAATACAAATGGTCAGTGATATGTGAAGCAGTTTATTAGAACATGACTTGAAAGGAAAAAAAACTCAACAAAGCGACATAAAACAATGGCATTGGAACACACACACTAACTATATAACAGATAATATGACAGGTATACCTTCTTACATATAAGTAGTACAGTTAGTACAGCAGTGCAATAACTAGAGGAAAAGCATACAAAGCCAATGAACAACTAAGCAATGTTTAAATCTTTTTTTTTTCAGCTGCTCCTGTTAAGGGTCACCACAGTGGATCATCTGTTTCCATTTCTTCCTGTCCTTTTCATCTTGCTCTGTTCACACCAACCACCTGCATGTCCTCTCTCACCACATCCATAAACCTTATCTTAGGCCTTCCTCTTTTCCTCTTACCTGGCAGCTCTATCCTTAGCATCCTTTTCCCAATATACCCAGCATCTCGCCTCAGCATATGTCCAAACCAATGCAAACTCGTCTCTCTGGCTTTGTCTCCAAACTGTCCAGCCTGAGCTGACCCTCTAATATACTCATTTCTAATCCTGTCCATCCTCATCACACCCAATGCAAATCTTAACATCTTTAACTCTGCCAACTCCAGCTCCGACTCTTGTCTTTTTGTCAGTGCCACTGTCTCCACCCCATATAACATAGCTGGTCTCACTACCATCTTGTAGACCTTCCCTTTCACTCTTACTGGTACCCATCTGTCACACTCACTCCTGACACTCTTCTCCACTGAATCCACCCTGCCTGTACTCTCTTCTTCACCTCTCTCCCCCACTCACCATTGCTCTTAACTGTTGATCCCAAGTATTTAAACTTATCCACCTTCACCAACTCTACTCCCTGCATCCATACCATTCCTTTGTCCTCCCTCTCATTCACATTCATATATTCTGTCTTAGTCCTGATGACCTTCATTCCTCTCCCCTCTAGAGCATATCTCTGCCTCTCTAGGGTCTCCTCAACCTGTTCTGTACTCTCATTACAAATCACAATGTAATCCACAAACCTCATAGTCCATGGGAACTCCTATCTGACCTCATCTATCAACCTGCTCATCACCATTGCAAATAAGAAAGGGCTCAGAGCTGATCCTTGATGTAATTGCACCTCCAGCTTGAACACATCCGTCACTGCTACCGCAGATCTCACCACTGTCACACTGCCCTCGTACATATCCTGTACCACTCTTACATATGTATCTACCACTCCCAACTTCCTCATACAATACCACAACTCCTCTCTAGGCACCCTGTCATATGCTTTCTCTAAGTCCATAAAGACACAATGCAACTCTTTCTGACCTTCTCTATACTTCTCCATTAGCACACTCAGAGCAAACATCACATCTGTAGTGCTCTTTCCTAGCATGAAACTGTACTGCTGCTCATTAATCATCACCTCCCTTCTTAACCTAGCTTCTGCTACTCTTTCCCATAACTTCTTGCTGTGGCTGATCAATTTTATCCCTCTGTAGTTACTACAGCAAGGACATCACCCTTATTCTTAAAAATCAGTACCAATACACTTCTTCTCCACTCCTCAGGCATCCACTCACTTTCCAAGATTTCATTAAACAGTCTGGTTAAAAACCCCACTGCTATCTCTCCTAAACACCTCCATGCTTCCACAGGTCCATTTGGAACAACAGCGTTTCCATTCTTCTTCCTCTTCATAGCTGTCCTTACTTTCTCCTTACTAATCCATTGTACTTCCTCAAAATGAAAAACAACAGATAAACAAAATACATCTGCTTGGTGTTGTGGTACATAATTTCATTGCAGTCAATACAGTAATGCCAGCAATACAACACACTCCCCCCTTGATCTGAAGTGCCTTGCTTGCCTCTTCTGGCAGGTGTCTGGTTTTCCTTGATCACATGAGGCACTAAAAACATCTTTCAAGTCAGCCAGTAGCTGGCTTCCTATGTAAACACCAGGGGCAAACACAGAAGGAGTATTCAACAATTTAAATATTCATTGAAACAGCTGCTGAGCACAGCATATCCCTCATAACAGAAGGCATGTACAGCTATAGTTGCCAGAGCCACTGTATAGTGACTGCAAAAACAGACTGCTTACAATAATCTTAGATCTGTCTTTCCACAACCTCTTTCTGCCACAGGGGAAGGAGGTCTGGGTAGCTCTCCTCAGGCCACTATACTTATGCCAGGACTTGTTGCTAGAGTAGAACATGCCAGTGCCATCTCTTACCTCCCTGGCAAGCTTGTGCCAAGCATATATTTTGTACAGGAGACCAGCAGGTGTGCAATGAGTACCTGTAAGAAGATTTTGCACTCTGTTCTGCACCATGTGGCAGCCCTGCCAGAGTCTAATCCTGCAAGGCCATATCAGATTATGTACATGAATTAAATATGTAGCCAGCACACATGTTTACATATCACAGATGTAACATGATGAGCATTGACGGGCAGCATAAAGCCAATCAGTAACAGTGCAATGCATGTAGTTACTATCATGATGAAGGGTGATATTAATGCAGCTAAGCTATACATTTGTACACACTTTACATGATAACAATGCCAGAGCATGAAGGGCAGCTGGGCAGCATGATGACTGTGGTCATCAAGGCCCAGATCCCCAGGTGCACACACCATACATGATCTCAAAGTCCATGCACAAGCAGTACTGGGCACCGTAGTGTAGAATAAGAGAGAATAACACATCATGTTATTAGTGCCTTCCAGAGACATTAGCATAACAAATGCACTATGAGTCCCATTGCTGTACATTAAAAAACAAGGACACCATTTTGTAGGAGACCACATTACAATGAGCAACACAAGATAATAATAATGTGGACAGCACAGTGGTGCAGCAGTAGCATTGTCAGCTCACAGCATGAGGTTCTCTGGTTCGATTCTCAGCTGGGGTACCTTCTGTGTGGAGTCTGCATGTCTTCCCTGCATTCGTGTGAGTTTCCTCTGGGTGCTCCAGCTTCCTCCCACCTTACAAAGACACGTGTCTGGAGCATTTCTCCCCGGGCCTCTGCTGAAAAATGCCTTTGTTCCAAGTCGGACTTTCCCTGTAAACCAATGTTAAATAAATAAATAAAACATGAAGAAATCAGATATCAGAGTGCACTGCCATATAGGGAAAGAGACACCAGACAGGATAAGTGGCAATGAATCTTAGAACTGCAGTCATTACTCAGAATGATATGGTAGTTACACTTCAGTGCAATATTTGTGGTAACACTGCACTGCCCATGAGAGGAGACTGGCAGAGTTCAAGCTGACAGTGCAAAGGGAACAGGCAGGACAAGTTATAGTTATAGTTTCACGGTGTGGGACACCTAGAGCCTCCAGTACACTTGGCACAGACCGGCACAAGGGACAGCACATACATTTCACATGCCCGCAGCTGCCAGACTATTGCACAGTGTCAGAACAGTGTCAGAACAGTACCTTATAGCAGTGCACAGGACTGTGACCACTGTGAGGAGGCTGAGCACACTTCAGAGTCAGGTGTTGGCTGGAATGTACTGTCTTGCATACCTGCCCGAATCTACATGCATACCCACATGTGTAATTGAATAATTATGGAACATAAAGAATGGCAATGGTTGGAGAATTTCAGAACACAAGAGACAGAGGTGCTAGTGCAGACCCTATGCACACATGACAGGTGTATCCCTATGGCAAAGATTGTTAATGCTTCATAAATGTTCATGTCCACTGGGATAGGCAATCCACATATCAACCTTGCTTTCATGTGAGGAAGACATATTCTACCAGCTCCTATATGATATATCTGTACACACAGTAGTACTTGACTGCATCCTGTCCATGGATCCATTGCTGCAGGTGTCTGGTAAGGTACATCCCAAAAGGGGCATTGTACTCAATTATGGGCCTGATGAGGGATGAGTAAAGAGGCACGATGACCTCCCCTGATCTAGATGTGAATCCCTTCATGATTAGGTGGGCTATGTAAAATGTTTTTCTAACCACTTTGGCCACATGGTTGTCAAATGAGAGACTGCTATCAACTTGGGTCCCCAGGTCCCTAATTACTTCTTCTGTACTTAATTGATTACCACCTATGTGGTAATTTGTGGGCACTTTGTTTTTGCCAAAGGGGATGACTATACACTTTTGGTGTTAAGCTTGAGGCCAAGGCTCTGGCACCAGTTGTCTGTTTCTATGAGGCCCTTTTGCAGGATGCTTGTGTCAGCTGGAGAGTCGATTATGGTGCCCAGTTTGCAGTCATCTGCGAACTTGGTCAGCCACAGTCCTTCCATGTTGGCCTGTACCTCCGAGAAATATATACCGAACAAGAGAGGTCCCAGGACTGAGCCTTGTGGGACACCACTTGTAACTGGTTTGGAGTCTGACATGGCTCCAGCAATTCTAACCATGTGGGTTCTGTCCTTGAGCCAGTTTGCAACTCATCTAGTGACATAGGGGTTTATATTTAAGCTGGTGATCTTATCTATAATGCCCGAGTGGGATATTGTATCAAAGGCTTTTGCGAGGTCCAGGTAGGCTGTGTGGACCACCTTCCCCTCGTCAATGGCCTTGGTGACTGTTTCAAAGAAATCAACCAGGTTTAAGAGGCAGGATCTGCCCTTAACAAAGCCGAACTGGGTAGGATCCAGTGTCTGTAGGTCCCCAATATCTTTATTTATAAGGTCCATGATGATCCTTTCCATAGCTTTGCAGACCAAGCTAGTCAGGCTTATGGGGCGATAGTTTCCAGGATCCGTTGAAACACCACCTTTGTGGAGAGGGACCACTGTTGCTGTACACCACTCTTTGGGTACATATCCTGTAGTAAGGCTGAGATTGAACAGTAGTTTTATGTTTGGGTTTAGCTATTCTTGGAGTTCATGTAGGACGCAGCCGGGACACTGTCTGGTCCCATTGATGCTGTGTTTTTTGCTTTGGAGAGGGAGGCTCTTACCTGAGCATCTGAGATGTCAGGGGGGCAGCACTCTGCTGGGATAGATATTTGCCCTTTGGTGGGGAGGGGAGAAGTTTGCTGAACCTGTCAGCTAGGATGTTGGCAATGTCTGTGGGTTCGTGTATTTTTGTCATTTTGGACTAATTCTGAGCATATCTGGGAATTCCCACCCAGGTTCCTAACATAACTAAAGAAAGCCTTGTGATTATCCTTAGTGTCCTGTGCAATTTTTCTCTCGAAGTTGGCCTTAGATGATTTTATGAGTGCCCGTAGTTTTTTGCTAATACTGATCAGAGATGCCTTCCCTTTTTGGGATTTTGCTCTATCATGTAGTAGCTTCCTCCTGCTATTGTATAGTTTGTTTATGGCTGGGGTTCACCAGACAGAATGTATGCCTTTGGAGGATTGGGTCTTGGTTTTATTTGGGATTGCATGATCCATGCATTCCTGAAGGTGTTCATAGAATGCGTTTATAAAGGATTCTGCGGTCTGGGCCGTATTTTCCACAGGCCCAGGGGCTTTGAAGGATTCCTCCTCAGTTTTGAGGAGTGTGAAATTTGCTTTAGAGAAGTTTTTCACTGTGGTTTTCTGGGCAGGGGGTGGGGCGGGATGTGAATATCCAGTGAGATTAGTTTATGGTCTGATCTTACCAGTGAAGGATACACGTCTGGTCTGGAGCATAGAGTCCCCATGTTGGTGATGATCAGGTCCAGTATGTTTTCCCCTCTTGTGGGAGTGGTAACAAGTTGTTCCATAGCATTTGAGTTTATAAATACTAGGAACCTTTGGGCTAGGGTGTTGGAGCTAGAGTAATGCTCCCAGTCTATGTTTCGGTAGTTGAAGTCGCCCAATATAATGGTGTTTGGAGAGACCTTCATATTTTCCAGTGTTCTCAGGAAGGCCGAGTGGGGTTCCTGGGTTTGAGAGGGTGGTCTGTAGCAGGCTATAAACTGAAAGGCAGTTTTACCCACTGTTAGTTGCACATGGATAGTCTCTGATGCTTCGTGCTGTGCCACCAACCTGGAGGAGTGGGTATCTTTGACGAATATTGATACCCCCCTCCTTTTGTGGTTCGGTCCAAGTTTTGGGGCCGAAAAGCATGGTATGAGGTATAACCTGGTAGTGCTGGGGTGCTCTCGGGAGCCTTGAACCAGGTTTCTGTTACTGCACAGATATCAATGTTCTTCATGCTAAAGAGAGTTTTGAGTGTGTGCATCTCGAGGTTTAGACTTCTGGCGTTGAGTAGCATTACTCTTAGTTTCTTATCCCTTATGATACCTATGGAGGGGGGTTTGCCTTTTGAGCCTTGCCTAAAAAAGGCACTATGGGGGTAGCAAGAGCCTTTGCCAATATCCGAAAGCCCAGGGGTGACAGATGCAAGCCATCCCTAGCAAAGCATCGTGGCTTGTCGAGCATGTCATCCCAGGCTGACAGGCATTGGATCCCATTTGAATGACACCAATACTTAAGCCAATTGTTGAAATTGATCATCTTGTCTTCATATTGTGGCATCATTCTTAGTGAGGGTAAGATGCTACTCAAGGTCAGGGTCATACCGGCCTAGGCTACATGCTCAGAGAGCTCCTCTATGTCTCTTTTCATGTAGTCCAGGGAGGTACGTTTCAGGTCATTCACACCAGCATGGACAATGACTGAGTCATATTTGTACTTGCCTTGGAGTGACCTGAGTGCTTGTGTTATGTGGCGGATCCTAGCACCAGACAGGCAGCTCACCGTGACCTTCTCCTTGTTCAGCCTGGTGAGTGGGAGGTCAGTGTGCCTGACGATAGAGTCACCTACTACAAGTGTATCAGGTGTGTTGTTTAGCCTTAAGGGCTGTGACTGTTCGGCACACTGGCTTTGTGAGCTATGTGTTGCACGTGTTTTATTTTGGGGTAGCGGTTGCTTGGGTGTCTGCTTTGGAGGTCTCTGCTGCTTAGGCAGATTTTTATTTAGAGCCTCTGAGTATGTTTTTGTGTGTTCATGTGTTTGGTTTGCTGTTGTGGTAGGTCTTTGTGAGACTGGAATTGTAGTGAGTGTGGTTTCCTTCTCCTCCTGACTGGTTACGCCAGTACTGAGTTGAGAGAGCTTAGCCTCCAGTTTGGCTATATGGTTGCATCTCTCACATGTGTTGGAATTTGTTGGGAGGAGGAGAGAGTTGTCTGTGTACATGAGGCAGTTGTAATATTGCCTCAAGATTCCCAGATTCACCAGCTGGACCAGAGAGGAGACATATGCTGATCAACTAAAGAAGATGCTACATCTAGCATCTTACATGAGGGATACACTTGTACACTGACAAATGATGGTGTTCAGGTCAGCTTATTGCTGTGGTTCATCATGCTGATTTTATATATTTGGCATTACTTGTACCATATCGACCCATTATTGAATATAATGCACCTTTGGCATGTATTTGTCTAAACACATTATTCAACTTAACAGACTTTAGAGACTCATAACTAAAAATATTAGTTACCTCAAAAATCTTAATATACTGGCAGCTGTCTCTCTGTACTCAGTCTTTTATGGACTCCTCCTTGGTGTCTGTGTCTAGCCTTTTCAGTTATGAAAGCTCCAACCCTCTTTGACCTCCTATCCCTTCAAAGAGCAAATGGTAACTCAAATACCCACTTAAAGGAGATCAATTTTCATCAACAGATAAATAAGACAGATTGGCATGGTTGATATTCCAACATATTCCTCACTTCTGGAAAAAAGTAATACTGCATGTCAAGCAAAGTAGCACCCTTGCTTCCTTCAGTGTAAAAAAGGCAAATAGGTAATTTATAGTGGAGTGGTGTTCTTGTTAGGCTCCTTCAAGGGAAACCTAGCTAAATGAATGGGCAGCTTCAAATTTACCCCATCTGTTTTGTCTTCCCCTTCTTGATGATGGAGGTAACTTTTGAAGACAGCTTTTTCTAATGGTCTGCAGACTTGCTGTCATATGCATATGCAATGAATTTTATTAGCATATTAATACTCATTTGCCTGCAATTATACAGCTATTTGTTTGGGATGTATACTAAGATATTTTTCTGCTACCATGGTCATGCTACATGTCTTTGAATTGCTGCCTGCCTGTGTGTTGGTGCTGTCCACATCACCTTCCTTAACAGACTTCAATATGTGTTTCTAAACACTATCACATGTGTGTTGATTTTTTATTTTCTAATTGGAAATTGGCTAAGGAATATTGTATTTGCAGTTTAGTGCTTTTAAATGTTAATAACTGTGTCTGTTGTATTTCTGGTTGTCCTTCTCATTTATCACTAGGTTAATTAAGAATGTCTAATGAATGACATGCATGGGGTATAAACAAACAAACAAATAAATAAATAAATGAATAAAACATCTGCTACTATAGGCAGGATATGTGCTATTTTATTCTTGTAGCCAGGTGTAAGAATATAGGGCAGCTGCGGTGGTGCAGAGGTTAGCGTTGCCACCTCACAGCAAGAGGCTCTCCAATTCGATTATTGGCTGGGGTGCCTTCTGTGCAGAGTCTGCATGTCCTCCTGTGGTTGTGTGGGTTTCCTCTGGGTGCTCTGGTTTCCTCCCACATCCCAAAGACATGCTGTAGGTGGATTGGACACTCTAAATTGACCCTAGGTGTGAGTACGCATGTGTGTGCCTTCTGTGGAAGGTTGGGTGCCAGGCAGGCAACTTGACACCATAAAACTCCACTGCCAATCTTGAGTGGACAGGTGATCTACTGTGGTGACCCCTAACTGGGAAAACTGAAAGAAGACGAAGTCAGGTGTAAGAATATAATTTTTTATATAACTATTCCTCTATCTATCTATCGATCAGATGGCACAGTGGCGCAGTGGTGCAGCTGTAGTGTTGTCTTCTCACAGTAAGAGGTTCTCCAGTTCGATTCTCAGCTGGGGTGCCTTCTGTGTGGAGTCTGCATGCCCTCCTGCATTCAAATGGGTTCTGTCTGGGTGCTATGGTTTCCTCCCACATTACAAAACCATGTGTTTGGAGCATTTCTCCCCAGGCCTCTGCTGAAAATTAGCTTTGTTTCAAGTCGGACTTTCCCAGTTAGCAAATGTTAAATAAATAAATATTTATCTCATACCTCTCAATTGTACAGATTTTTGCCTTATATCGTTGATCCATTTTTCATAAAATTGTGGTTTTCTAGCAAATCATTGAAGATTTAAGACAGAAAATAATGACAGACATTTGAGATTCAGAGTTTACATCCTTCAGAAAATTCATGCTAATGCAAAGCCTGCTATTCTATCTACTTTCTAAGTTTGTAAGAGTAATATTTAAAAATGTTCCCTATTTTGGGCCTTTGTCCCCCCATTCTTTATGGCTTTGTCCAGATTTCTTTCTCTAAGAGGTTGAGAGGTATGATCTATCTATCTATCTATCTATCTATCTATCTATCTATCTATCTATCTATCTATCTATCCAACTACACATATCTCTCTCCCTATTTATACATACACACACATAGTACATGTGTGATCCTGAGCATACCAATTAAGTAGATAGTGTTTATAAGCTCAGCCTGTAAAAGGTGCTTGTGGATTAGTGCGCTACACTGGTCAACAAAATAAATAAATAAACATGTATGAATGTATGTATGCATGCACAGACACACACACACACACACACACACACACACACACACACACACACACACACACACACACATACACACACACACACACACACACACACACACACAATCTTTTCCTGTGTATGACCCAGAAGCTCACTTATAGATGACAGAGTGTTTTAGTCATTCTTACCTTCCTTGAGAAAAGTTCCGAGATACAATAAAGACTGTTAGAATAGTTAAAAAAGAATAATAACATAAAATGGTAAATTAATAATATTAACACATACTAAAGAAGATAGATTTGAATGTAAAATCAGTAGCATAAAATAATGCATTACAATAAAGAGTGAAAGTTAAAATAGATTAAGAGAATAAAAACAGATAAGAGATAAAAGGGAAAGTGAAACCAGATAAGAGATAAAAGGGAAAGTGAAAGTAAGATATAGTATTGTGGCAGTTTACTATCACAAATCCGACTATGCTTACATTGTACTTCCAGGATCGTGAGGCAAAAATGTAGAAATCTACACCAATCAGGTAAAACAGTGAAATTGTACCACATCACAAATATTGTGAGCTTCGGTATGGCTGGATTCCAATGGTTCCATCTCAAGATCCTGCAAGTTTGACGAAGGCATATTCATATTGGTAATAGTAAACCTATTGTAGCAGAGGTAGAAAAGAGAAAGAAAAGCCCTAAGAATGACAAAGTCTAGAAAAATAGCATCAGCTTTGAGTAAGTAATGTTACTACATCACCACAGGCAAACTTAATGAACTGCTTGCAATGGGTTGGGAGGGTGGCCTAATGGTTAAGGTGTTTGCCTTACAAACACAAGGTACAGGGTTTGAGTCTCACAAGGAACAATTGGCTAGGCTTGCAAGGGCAGTTAGCTTAGTACTAATCTATGAATATTAGATTAAAAAAATTGGGTAGAATACTTTTAGTCAGGTGATAAGCATGTGCAAGATTAAGAATCTACTAGAAATTGTTTTATTTTACATTTAAATAGATCAGTTGATTCACTTTGTCTAACTGGGTTTAAGAATAGTGAGAAGTGATTTATCTGAAGATCAAACAGTTCTAATCTGTGAATATGGCTGGATGAGATAATGAAGACTAGGACATTTGTTTGGGGAATTCAGCATTTTGCATGTAGTTAATATCTGTGGTAACATGGAGTGAATATAACCAATTTAAAAGTTTAAGGGCAGTACAATGATAAGCTGTATAAGGTCGATTTGCTGAAAATGTAGCCACTTTGTTATAGCATTGTTTAAGCTGTAGTAATTCATCAGAGAGCAGGTTTGTAAAAATTGGCGAGGTATAGAGAAGTGATTGAAGTAAATAGGCAGTTGCAATATTTTTTTAGCTGATTCAGTCAGATGAGATTTTGTACTATATAATGATCCAAATTTCTGATAAGTTTTATTGTTGTTTGAAAGTTGTGTTGATCAGTGATGACACCAAGTAGCTCTGTTTGGGTGACTGTCTCAATTTTGGAAGAGTTTTATGAAGTTATTGAAAGACTCTTTTAGACAGATAAATATTTTTTGGTGAACAGCATTCATTTGGTTTTCCTTGCATTGTGGAGAAGTTGTGAGCCATCAAGCCAGTGTTCAATTGCAGTAAAAGCCTGCTGTGTTAGTTGTTGCAGTGAGGATAAGATTTTAGCTGAATAGTTCATAGGGTGGCCTAATGGTTAAGGTGTTTGCGTTACAAATGCAAGGTGCAGGGTTTGAGTCTCACAAGGGATAATTGGCTAGGCTTAAAGTGGCTTGCAAGGGCAGTTGGCTTAGTACTAATCTATGAACCTATAAGAGAGTAATTGTTTGCATACTGAGTAGGAAAAGCAAGCGAAGAGGTGGTGTGTGTATATATATATATATATATATATATATATATATATATATATATATATATTACTGACAAAAAGATTAAGTAGTAAGGGGGTCTGATACAGACCCCTGAGGGACACAAACAGAGATGGGTAAGAGGGAGGAGGAGTAATCTTACTGCCATTTATCAACCTGTCATTTACTAGAAGGATAACATTGGGACCACTTAGTAGAAAATTCATTTAAACCTAAAGTGAATAGTTTGTGAAGGAGTTTTTGGTGGCTGGCAGTGTCAAAAGCCTTAGATAGATCCAAGAAATCTGTGGAGACAAGATTACCTGAATTTCTGTTGTTTAATTGTTTCAGTGAAAGTTAGTAGAGATGTAGTTGTACTATGGTTGGGTTCAAAACCATGTTGTGTGATATAAAAGCATTATTATCAGTGACATAATTTAAGAGCTGAGAATGGACACATTTCTCCAGTATTTTAGATAAAGGTGATAAGATTGCAGTTGGTCTGTAATTAGACAGTTCAATAGATGGCCCATCTTTATATATGGGCATGATAAAGTATTTTTTCCAATTCTGGTACACAATTTTCTGTGATAGAGTGGTTAATGAGTATTGAAATGAGGTAAGCTGGCACGTCAGCACTGATACTCATATATTCACAGGGCAGTTGATCAGGAGAAATGTAGGTAGATTTAAATTTATGTAAATGCGTTTTAATCACAGAAATAGATATTGGTTGGAGACAGAAAGCTGTGCTACAATAATTTTTTTGTGGTAGAGTAAAGTGTGAGGAGTTGTCACTGTTTTTAAGAAGAGAGAGAGTACTGACTGAGTAAAATGCTGGTTTATCAGTGCTGATTTAATATCATTTTGACCTGATATTGATGGGATGAATTGGGTGATTCTACCTGTATGCAAAAGGTTATTTGTTGAAGACCAGAAAGGCTCAGTATTAGCCCTGCAATTTTCTTGAAAGTTTGTGACATTTTTTTGTCTTTTTTAATAAGATGCTTAACTTTCTGAGATGCATAAATTGTTGTTTACTGTTTAATCCATATACCAAAGCCATATCCCTAGTTTTCATGAAATCTTAGTTTTTTTTTTTTTTTTTTAATTTTTTACCTCTATGTATATATGCTTTGTTGACTGGGTTAGTCCTACTAGGGTAGTAACCTCTTTTCAAGGGAGACCTGAGGTGGTGTTTATATTATTATGGGAAATTTGGCCAGGGCATCAGGGAACTTTAGCTTACTTTTTTTTTGATGGGCACTGTGGGATCTTTTGCATCTTTCCGAGCTGCCACCAACTAAAGTAGATGGGGCCTCTGTTTAATATCTCATCTGAAGAATGACACACTCAGGAGTATAGCGCTCCCCTTATGTGGCACAGCCATGTTAGTAATTGATCTACCTGGTGTGGGAGTATAACCCATAGCCTTCTGCACCAAAGATGGATATGCTACCTGTTGTGCCACAGACACTGCTACGTTTCTTATTTATTATTTTTTTAAGCCAGTGAGCTGGGTTTCCCTTCATTCTTACAATTGGTACTGGAGTAAATGTGTTAAGGATAGATAAGGAAACATTTACTCTGTAATGCAGCAGTATCCAATGATAATGTGTAGAAAATATTCCAATTACTCATGCCTTAATGAAGTGTTCTAAATGGAAGTCACTGAGATTCTGACAGTATTATAATGATGTTTGTGATGATTGTTTTGCTGTTGTCTGATTATAAATATACGGAAATGATCACTTGTGGTTTCAGTTAGAGTATGTGCAGCAGAAATTGTATCAGGAAGAGTTCTTAGGATGCAATCTAATGTAGTTTTCCTGGCAAAATTTTTATTGTACCTGATTGGAGAGTTAGCTGAGTGAAACTATATAGTTTTATGGAACTGGTAGGATTATTTGAATTAATAGTAAGCCAGTCTGTATTGACATCATCCATAATAATGCTCTGTTGGTGAATTTGATGAGACATCCAAAACAGAATATAAGTCTATAAGAGACATAGTTGCCAAACTAGGGATGAATTTCCAGTTCCCCATCCAATTGTCCAAGTTACATTTCAATTGGGTTAGAGAGGAACTATGTTTCACATGGATGGGGAGCCTGTTCCAGAGACAGGGTAGTCTCTGGGATGCATACCTGTCTCTCCAGCATGTCCTATTTATATCACAGGCAAGATTTAAGTCTTCAAAGTGGGCAATTCTCATGCTGTTTGTTTTGCGTATATGCAGGAGGTCCATCAGAGTGGGGTCTGACAATGCCCTGTATGCCAGGCACAGATCTCCCCTCAACAGCTGTAGGAGACAGAATACAGGAATAGGAGGTACGCATAGGACATGTTACTTAAGCTCTGTATTCTTTTAGTGAGGAACCCCTGTGGACATTCCAGTTGTTGGATATGTGTGGTTAGGCACATACCAAAAGGGACATTGTACTTGATAGGTCTGATGAATGCCAAATAAAGTGGAACAATGAAAAACAAAACAATGTTCTGTGCCTCACCAAAGTCCAGTCAAATAAACCATAGTAAATATCCAAAAACAAATAAGACTGGACACTGCTCGAATACCAACTCCTTCTGTTTATTAAAAATAGACATACAAGTGATGAGCGCTTTCGGGCCTTAGCCCTTCATCAGATAAAGCATCTCCCAAAACCAAACATTTTAAAACAAATACAAACCAATAGAAAATCAGTAAAAATCAGTAAAAAACCCGCCTGTTCTTAAGGGCAGGTCTCATAGGAATGACTTCATTAAGCCCAGGACTCCTGTGTGCCATTAACTCAATTATCCATTTAGATTCAGCTAGCTCTGTTAACTGTTTAATGTCTCCCCCTCTTTTGTTCAATTTCACATTCACTATCACTTTAAACTTGAAGCTATGTGTAGGATGAGATACCAAGTGTCTATATAATGCATTGCGTGTGTCTCCATTTCTAATCAAAGAGAGGTGCTGCAAGACCCTAACTTTAAACATACAGTTGGTCTTGCCCACATAAAAACTTGTGCAGGATTGACACTCAGCCAAATAAACCACATCAGTGGTTCTACAAGTTGCTCTCCCTTTCAAATCAAACAATCTTCCAGTCACTGGAAGTACAAAAACACCCCCACTATCTACATAAGCACACGCCTTGCATAGCCCACATGGAAAAGTGCCCTGTTTAGTAATGGCCAGATTATCCATACTGGTCTTTGTCTTATCCCTACAAAGTAAATCTTTCAAGTTTTTATTTCTTTTATATCTAAAAACCGGTTTATCACCTAGCATACCCTTCAAAGTTACATCACTAGTCAAAATGTTCCAATTCCCTCTGATCAGTGCACAAACATCACCTATATTACTGCCATAAGTTAGTGTCAACCTAGAATCATGTCCACTGGCCCTGTCATGTTGTGAGCTTATGCCTGTATCAACGGTTCTCAGCCATGGTTTATACCTATCCTTCCTATAATTTCTGCCAAACTCCATCCTGTTGTTCACCAATTTCCTATCATAACCCCTGGTATGAAAACAGTCCTTCAGGGTCCCCAACTCTTGCTCGAAGCATGCATCATCATTGCTGATTCTAGAAATCCTAGCAACCTGTCCCTGCACTATATTAGGAAATATGTGTCGAGGGTGCATGCTATCAAAAGAAAGCAAGGTATTCTTCCAGCAGTCTTTTCTATACAATCTGGATGAAAAGCCATTTCTGTCAACTGTACCCTGACATCCAAAAAGTCAATCTGTGTGCGTGAGCTGTAAACCGTGAACCGCATAATTGTGGAATCGTCTGCATACTGTATTAAGGTAGAGTGGGGGCAGGAGACATGGTGGTTATTTGTAAATATATTAAAAAGTAGGGGGCCCAGGATAGAAACCAGGGGAACCCCAGTCTTAACAAGATGGAAAGGGGAGAAGGAAGTTTGTCATCTTACAGACTGATATCTGTTTGAGAGGTACCTGTTAAACCAGGAGGTAGTGGAGGTAGAGAGTTGTAGGCTGGAAAGTTTATTTAGGAGGATGGGATGGGAAACAGTATCAAATGCATTGGATAGGTCGAGGAATAGATCTCTGGCTTGGGCAACGTTGTACGTGAAAGATAGGAGGGCAGTGGTATTAGTGTGTGAGTATCGGAAACAGTGCTGTGTGGGTGTAATTAGGTTTGCCTGTAAGAGGTGGTTTAGCATTTGTCTATGTATACATTTTTCCAGTATCTTGGATAAGGGGGATAAAATAGCAATAGGGCTGTAATTTGAGGGTTCTGTAAAATTTCCTCCCTTGTGGAGGGGTATTATGAAGAATTTTTTCCAGATATCTGGTACTGTATTTTCTTGGATGGCTCTATTGATAAGTATAGATACAGGGTATGCTATGGACCTGGCTGATGTTGGAGAAATAATGGAGGGAATTTGTTGGGTGATGGGGAACAGAGTTTGAGTTTGTTAAGAAGTGATCTGATGAAGGAGGTTGCTACGGGTGCTGGGGAGAACAAAGGAAGAGATGAGGTGGGAGGTGGTGTCTTAATAGCGCTAGTGCTAGGTACATCCCAAAAGGGGCATTGTACTCAATTATGGGCCTGATGAGGGATGAGTAAAGAGGCACGATGACCTCCCCTGATCTAGATGTGAATCCCTTCATGATTAGGTGGGCTATGTAAAATGTTTTTCTAACCACTTTGGCCACATGGTTGTCAAATGAGAGACTGCTATCAACTTGGGTCCCCAGGTCCCTAATTACTTCTTCTGTACTTAATTGATTACCACCTATGTGGTAATTTGTGGGCACTTTGTTTTTGCCAAAGGGGATGACTATACACTTTTTGGTGTTAAGCTTGAGGCCAAGGCTCTGGCACCAGTTGTCTGTTTCTATGAGGCCCTTTTGCAGGATGCTTGTGTCAGCTGGAGAGTCGATTATGGTGCCCAGTTTGCAGTCATCTGCGAACTTGGTCAGCCACAGTCCTTCCATGTTGGCCTGTACCTCCGAGAAATATATACCGAACAAGAGAGGTCCCAGGACTGAGCCTTGTGGGACACCACTTGTAACTGGTTTGGAGTCTGACATGGCTCCAGCAATTCTAACCATGTGGGTTCTGTCCTTGAGCCAGTTTGCAACTCATCTAGTGACATAGGGGTTTATATTTAAGCTGGTGATCTTATCTATAATGCCCGAGTGGGATATTGTATCGAAGGCTTTTGCGAGGTCCAGGTAGGCTGTGTGGACCACCTTCCCCTCGTCAATGGCCTTGGTGACTGTTTCAAAGAAATCAACCAGGTTTAAGAGGCAGGATCTGCCCTTAACAAAGCCGAACTGGGTAGGATCCAGTGTCTGTAGGTCCCCAATATCTTTATTTATAAGGTCCATGATGATCCTTTCCATAGCTTTGCAGACCAAGCTAGTCAGGCTTATGGGGCGATAGTTTCCAGGATCCGTTGAAACACCACCTTTGTGGAGAGGGACCACTGTTGCTGTACACCACTCTTTGGGTACATATCCTGTAGTAAGGCTGAGATTGAACAGTAGTTTTATGTTTGGGTTTAGCTATTCTTGGAGTTCATGTAGGACGCAGCCCGGGACACTGTCTGGTCCCATTGATGCTGTGTTTTTTGCTTTGGAGAGGGAGGCTCTTACCTGAGCATCTGAGATGTCAGGGGGGCAGCACTCTGCTGGGATAGATATTTGCCCTTTTGGTGGGGAGGGAGAAGTTTGCGCTGAACCTGTCAGCTAGGATGTTGGCAATGTCTGTGGGTTCGGTGTATTTTTTGTCATTTTGGACTAATTCTGAGCATATCTGGGAATTCCCACCCAGGTTCCTAACATAACTAAAGAAAGCCTTGTGATTATCCTTAGTGTCCTGTGCAATTTTTCTCTCGAAGTTGGCCTTAGATGATTTTATGAGTGCCCGTAGTTTTTTGCTAATACTGATCAGAGATGCCTTCCCTTTTTGGGATTTTGCTCTATCATGTAGTAGCTTCCTCCTGCTATTGTATAGTTTGTTTATGGCTGGGGTTCACCAGACAGAATGTATGCCTTTGGAGGATTGGGTCTTGGTTTTATTTGGGATTGCATGATCCATGCATTCCTGAAGGTGTTCATAGAATGCGTTTATAAAGGATTCTGCGGTCTGGGCCGTATTTTCCACAGGCCCAGGGGCTTTGAAGGATTCCTCCTCAGTTTTGAGGAGTGTGAAATTTGCTTTAGAGAAGTTTTTCACTGTGGTTTTCTGGGCAGGGGGTGGGGCGGGATGTGAATATCCAGTGAGATTAGTTTATGGTCTGATCTTACCAGTGAAGGATACACGTCTGGTCTGGAGCATAGAGTCCCCATGTTGGTGATGATCAGGTCCAGTATGTTTTCCCCTCTTGTGGGAGTGGTAACAAGTTGTTCCATAGCATTTGAGTTTATAAATACTAGGAACCTTTGGGCTAGGGTGTTGGAGCTAGAGTAATGCTCCCAGTCTATGTTCGGGTAGTTGAAGTCGCCCAATATAATGGTGTTTGGAGAGACCTTCATATTTTCCAGTGTTCTCAGGAAGGCCGAGTGGGGTTCCTGGGTTTGGGAGGGTGGTCTGTAGCAGGCTATAAACTGAAAGGCAGTTTTACCCACTGTTAGTTGCACATGGATAGTCTCTGATGCTTCGTGCTGTGCCACCAACCTGGAGGAGTGGGTATCTTTGACGAATATTGATACCCCCCTCCTTTTGTGGTTCGGTCCAAGTTTTGGGGCCGAAAAGCATGGTATGAGGTATAACCTGGTAGTGCTGGGGTGCTCTCGGGAGCCTTGAACCAGGTTTCTGTTACTGCACAGATATCAATGTTCTTCATGCTAAAGAGAGTTTTGAGTGTGTGCATCTCGAGGTTTAGACTTCTGGCGTTGAGTAGCATTACTCTTAGTTTCTTATCCCTTATGATACCTATGGAGGGGGGTTTGCCTTTTGAGCCTTGCCTAAAAAGGCACTATGGGGTAGCAAGAGCCTTTGCCAATATCCAAAGCCCAGGGGTGACAGATGCAAGCCATCCCTAGCAAAGCATCGTGGCTTGTCGAGCATGTCATCCCAGGCTGACAGGCATTGGATCCCATTTGAATGACACCAATACTTAAGCCAATTGTTGAAATTGATCATCTTGTCTTCATATTGTGGCATCATTCTTAGTGAGGGTAAGATGCTACTCAAGGTCAGGGTCATACCGGCCTAGGCTACATGCTCAGAGAGCTCCTCTATGTCTCTTTTCATGTAGTCCAGGGAGGTACGTTTCAGGTCATTCACACCAGCATGGACAATGACTGAGTCATATTTGTACTTGCCTTGGAGTGACCTGAGTGCTTGTGTTATGTGGCGGATCCTAGCACCAGACAGGCAGCTCACCGTGACCTTCTCCTTGTTCAGCCTGGTGAGTGGGAGGTCAGTGTGCCTGACGATAGAGTCACCTACTACAAGTGTATCAGGTGTGTTGTTTAGCCTTAAGGGCTGTGACTGTTCGGCACACTGGCTTTGTGAGCTATGTGTTGCACGTGTTTTATTTTGGGGTAGCGGTTGCTTGGGTGTCTGCTTTGGAGGTCTCTGCTGCTTAGGCAGATTTTTATTTAGAGCCTCTGAGTATGTTGTTGTGTGTTCATGTGTTTGGTTTGCTGTTGTGGTAGGTCTTTGTGAGACTGGAATTGTAGTGAGTGTGGTTTCCTTCTCCTCCTGACTGGTTACGCCAGTACTGAGTTGAGAGAGCTTAGCCTCCAGTTTGGCTATATGGTTGCATCTCTCACATGTGTTGGAATTTGTTGGGAGGAGGAGAGTTGTCTGTGTACATGAGGCAGTTGTAATATTGCCTCAAGATTCCCAGATTCACCAGCTGGACCAGAGAGGAGACATATGCTGATCAACTAAAGAAGATGCTACATCTAGCATCTTACATGAGGGATACACTTGTACACTGACAAATGATGGTGTTCAGGTCAGCTTATTGCTGTGGTTCATCATGCTGATTTTATATATTTGGCATTACTTGTACCATATCGACCCATTATTGAATATAATGCACCTTTGGCATGTATTTGTCTAAACACATTATTCAACTTAACAGACTTTAGAGACTCATAACTAAAAATATTAGTTACCTCAAAAATCTTAATATACTGGCAGCTGTCTCTCTGTACTCAGTCTTTTATGGACTCCTCCTTGGTGTCTGTGTCTAGCCTTTTCAGTTATGAAAGCTCCAACCCTCTTTGACCTCCTATCCCTTCAAAGAGCAAATGGTAACTCAAATACCCACTTAAAGGAGATCAATTTTCATCAACAGATAAATAAGACAGATTGGCATGGTTGATATTCCAACATATTCCTCACTTCTGGAAAAAAGTAATACTGCATGTCAAGCAAAGTAGCACCCTTGCTTCCTTCAGTGTAAAAAAGGCAAATAGGTAATTTATAGTGGAGTGGTGTTCTTGTTAGGCTCCTTCAAGGGAAACCTAGCTAAATGAATGGGCAGCTTCAAATTTACCCCATCTGTTTTGTCTTCCCCTTCTTGATGATGGAGGTAACTTTTGAAGACAGCTTTTTCTAATGGTCTGCAGACTTGCTGTCATATGCATATGCAATGAATTTTATTAGCATATTAATACTCATTTGCCTGCAATTATACAGCTATTTGTTTGGGATGTATACTAAGATATTTTTCTGCTACCATGGTCATGCTACGCATGTCTTTGAATTGCTGCCTGCCTGTGTGTTGGTGCTGTCCACATCACCTTCCTTAACAGACTTCAATATGTGTTTCTAAACACTATCACATGTGTGTTGATTTTTTATTTTCTAATTGGAAATTGGCTAAGGAATATTGTATTTGCAGTTTAGTGCTTTTAAATGTTAATAACTGTGTCTGTTGTATTTCTGGTTGTCCTTCTCATTTATCACTAGGTTAATTAAGAATGTCTAATGAATGACATGCATGGGGTATAAACAAACAAACAAATAAATAAATAAATGAATAAAACATCTGCTACTATAGGCAGGATATGTGCTATTTTATTCTTGTAGCCAGGTGTAAGAATATAGGGCAGCTGCGGTGGTGCAGAGGTTAGCGTTGCCACCTCACAGCAAGAGGCTCTCCAATTCGATTATTGGCTGGGGTGCCTTCTGTGCAGAGTCTGCATGTCCTCCCTGTGGTTGTGTGGGTTTCCTCTGGGTGCTCTGGTTTCCTCCCACATCCCAAAGACATGCTGTAGGTGGATTGGACACTCTAAATTGACCCTAGGTGTGAGTACACGCATGTGTGTGCCTTCTGTGGAAGGTTGGGTGCCAGGCAGGCAACTTGACACCATAAAACTCCACTGCCAATCTTGAGTGGACAGGTGATCTACTGTGGTGACCCCTAACTGGGAAAACTGAAAGAAGACGAAGTCAGGTGTAAGAATATAATTTTTTATATAACTATTCCTCTATCTATCTATCGATCAGATGGCACAGTGGCGCAGTGGTGCAGCTGTAGTGTTGTCTTCTCACAGTAAGAGGTTCTCCAGTTCGATTCTCAGCTGGGGTGCCTTCTGTGTGGAGTCTGCATGCCCTCCCTGCATTCAAATGGGTTCTGTCTGGGTGCTATGGTTTCCTCCCACATTACAAAACCATGTGTTTGGAGCATTTCTCCCCAGGCCTCTGCTGAAAATTAGCTTTGTTTCAAGTCGGACTTTCCCAGTTAGCAAATGTTAAATAAATAAATATTTATCTCATACCTCTCAATTGTACAGATTTTTGCCTTATATCGTTGATCCATTTTTCATAAAATTGTGGTTTTCTAGCAAATCATTGAAGATTTAAGACAGAAAATAATGACAGACATTTGAGATTCAGAGTTTACATCCTTCAGAAAATTCATGCTAATGCAAAGCCTGCTATTCTATCTACTTTCTAAGTTTGTAAGAGTAATATTTAAAAATGTTCCCTATTTTGGGCCTTTGTCCCCCCATTCTTTATGGCTTTGTCCAGATTTCTTTCTCTAAGAGGTTGAGAGGTATGATCTATCTATCTATCTATCTATCTATCTATCTATCTATCTATCTATCTATCTATCTATCTATCTATCCAACTACACATATCTCTCTCCCTATTTATACATACACACACATAGTACATGTGTGATCCTGAGCATACCAATTAAGTAGATAGTGTTTATAAGCTCAGCCTGTAAAAGGTGCTTGTGGATTAGTGCGCTACACTGGTCAACAAAAATAAATAAATAAACATGTATGAATGTATGTATGCATGCACAGACACACACACACACACACACACACACACACACACACACACACACACACACACACACACACACACACATACACACACACACACACACACACACACACACACACACACACACACACACACACACACACAATCTTTTTCCTGTGTATGACCCAGAAGCTCACTTATAGATGACAGAGTGTTTTAGTCATTCTTACCTTCCTTGAGAAAAGTTCCGAGATACAATAAAGACTGTTAGAATAGTTAAAAAAGAATAATAACATAAAATGGTAAATTAATAATATTAACACATACTAAAGAAGATAGATTTGAATGTAAAATCAGTAGCATAAAATAATGCATTACAATAAAGAGTGAAAGTTAAAATAGATTAAGAGAATAAAAACAGATAAGAGATAAAAGGGAAAGTGAAACCAGATAAGAGATAAAAGGGAAAGTGAAAGTAAGATATAGTATTGTGGCAGTTTACTATCACAAATCCGACTATGCTTACATTGTACTTCCAGGATCGTGAGGCAAAAATGTAGAAATCTACACCAATCAGGTAAAACAGTGAAATTGTACCACATCACAAATATTGTGAGCTTCGGTATGGCTGGATTCCAATGGTTCCATCTCAAGATCCTGCAAGTTTGACGAAGGCATATTCATATTGGTAATAGTAAACCTATTGTAGCAGAGGTAGAAAAGAGAAAGAAAAGCCCTAAGAATGACAAAGTCTAGAAAAATAGCATCAGCTTTGAGTAAGTAATGTTACTACATCACCACAGGCAAACTTAATGAACTGCTTGCAATGGGTTGGGAGGGTGGCCTAATGGTTAAGGTGTTTGCCTTACAAACACAAGGTACAGGGTTTGAGTCTCACAAGGAACAATTGGCTAGGCTTGCAAGGGCAGTTAGCTTAGTACTAATCTATGAATATTAGATTAAAAATTGGGTAGAATACTTTTAGTCAGGTGATAAGCATGTGCAAGATTAAGAATCTACTAGAAATTGTTTTATTTTACATTTAAATAGATCAGTTGATTCACTTTGTCTAACTGGGTTTAAGAATAGTGAGAAGTGATTTATCTGAAGATCAAACAGTTCTAATCTGTGAATATGGCTGGATGAGATAATGAAGACTAGGACATTTGTTTGGGGAATTCAGCATTTTGCATGTAGTTAATATCTGTGGTAACATGGAGTGAATATAACCAATTTAAAAGTTTAAGGGCAGTACAATGATAAGCTGTATAAGGTCGATTTGCTGAAAATGTAGCCACTTTGTTATAGCATTGTTTAAGCTGTAGTAATTCATCAGAGAGCAGGTTTGTAAAAATTGGCGAGGTATAGAGAAGTGATTGAAGTAAATAGGCAGTTGCAATATTTTTTTAGCTGATTCAGTCAGATGAGATTTTGTACTATATAATGATCCAAATTTCTGATAAGTTTTATTGTTGTTTGAAAGTTGTGTTGATCAGTGATGACACCAAGTAGCTCTGTTTGGGTGACTGTCTCAATTTTGGAAGAGTTTTATGAAGTTATTGCGAAAGACTCTTTTAGACAGATAAATATTTTTTGGTGAACAGCATTCATTTGGTTTTCCTTGCATTGTGGAGAAGTTGTGAGCCATCAAGCCAGTGTTCAATTGCAGTAAAAGCCTGCTGTGTTAGTTGTTGCAGTGAGGATAAGATTTTAGCTGAATAGTTCATAGGGTGGCCTAATGGTTAAGGTGTTTGCGTTACAAATGCAAGGTGCAGGGTTTGAGTCTCACAAGGGATAATTGGCTAGGCTTAAAGTGGCTTGCAAGGGCAGTTGGCTTAGTACTAATCTATGAACCTATAAGAGAGTAATTGTTTGCATACTGAGTAGGAAAAGCAAGCGAAGAGGTGGTGTGTGTATATATATATATATATATATATATATATATATTACTGACAAAAAGATTAAGTAGTAAGGGGGTCTGATACAGACCCCTGAGGGACACAAACAGAGATGGGTAAGAGGGAGGAGGAGTAATCTTACTGCCATTTATCAACCTGTCATTTACTAGAAGGATAACATTGGGACCACTTAGTAGAAAATTCATTTAAACCTAAAGTGAATAGTTTGTGAAGGAGTTTTTGGTGGCTGGCAGTGTCAAAAGCCTTAGATAGATCCAAGAAATCTGTGGAGACAAGATTACCTGAATTTCTGTTGTTTAATTGTTTCAGTGAAAGTTAGTAGAGATGTAGTTGTACTATGGTTGGGTTCAAAACCATGTTGTGTGATATAAAAGCATTATTATCAGTGACATAATTTAAGAGCTGAGAATGGACACATTTCTCCAGTATTTTAGATAAAGGTGATAAGATTGCAGTTGGTCTGTAATTAGACAGTTCAATAGATGGCCCATCTTTATATATGGGCATGATAAAGTATTTTTTTTCCGCAATTCTGGTACACAATTTTCTGTGATAGAGTGGTTAATGAGTATTGAAATGAGGTAAGCTGGCACGTCAGCACTGATACTCATATATTCACAGGGCAGTTGATCAGGAGAAATGTAGGTAGATTTAAATTTATGTAAATGCGTTTTAATCACAGAAATAGATATTGGTTGGAGACAGAAAGCTGTGCTACAATAATTTTTTTGTGGTAGAGTAAAGTGTGAGGAGTTGTCACTGTTTTTAAGAAGAGAGAGAGTACTGACTGAGTAAAATGCTGGTTTATCAGTGCTGATTTAATATCATTTTGACCTGATATTGATGGGATGAATTGGGTGATTCTACCTGTATGCAAAAGGTTATTTGTTGAAGACCAGAAAGGCTCAGTATTAGCCCTGCAATTTTCTTGAAAGTTTGTGACATTTTTTTGTCTTTTTTAATAAGATGCTTAACTTTCTGAGATGCATAAATTGTTGTTTACTGTTTAATCCATATACCAAAGCCATATCCCTAGTTTTCATGAAATCTTAGTTTTTTTTTTTTTTTTTTTAATTTTTTACCTCTATGTATATATGCTTTGTTGACTGGGTTAGTCCTACTAGGGTAGTAACCTCTTTTCAAGGGAGACCTGAGGTGGTGTTTATATTATTATGGGAAATTTGGCCAGGGCATCAGGGAACTTTAGCTTACTTTTTTTTTGATGGGCACTGTGGGATCTTTTGCATCTTTCCGAGCTGCCACCAACTAAAGTAGATGGGGCCTCTGTTTAATATCTCATCTGAAGAATGACACACTCAGGAGTATAGCGCTCCCCTTATGTGGCACAGCCATGTTAGTAATTGATCTACCTGGTGTGGGAGTATAACCCATAGCCTTCTGCACCAAAGATGGATATGCTACCTGTTGTGCCACAGACACTGCTACGTTTCTTATTTATTATTTTTTTAAGCCAGTGAGCTGGGTTTCCTTCATTCTTACAATTGGTACTGGAGTAAATGTGTTAAGGATAGATAAGGAAACATTTACTCTGTAATGCAGCAGTATCCAATGATAATGTGTAGAAAATATTCCAATTACTCATGCCTTAATGAAGTGTTCTAAATGGAAGTCACTGAGATTCTGACAGTATTATAATGATGTTTGTGATGATTGTTTTGCTGTTGTCTGATTATAAATATACGGAAATGATCACTTGTGGTTTCAGTTAGAGTATGTGCAGCAGAAATTGTATCAGGAAGAGTTCTTAGGATGCAATCTAATGTAGTTTTCCTGGCAAAATTTTTATTGTACCTGATTGGAGAGTTAGCTGAGTGAAACTATATAGTTTTATGGAACTGGTAGGATTATTTGAATTAATAGTAAGCCAGTCTGTATTGACATCATCCATAATAATGCTCTGTTGGTGAATTTGATGAGACATCCAAAACAGAATATAAGTCTATAAGAGACATAGTTGCCAAACTAGGGATGAATTTCCAGTTCCCCATCCAATTGTCCAAGTTACATTTCAATTGGGTTAGAGAGGAACTATGTTTCACATGGATGGGGAGCCTGTTCCAGAGACAGGGTAGTCTCTGGGATGCATACCTGTCTCTCCAGCATGTCCTATTTATATCACAGGCAAGATTTAAGTCTTCAAAGTGGGCAATTCTCATGCTGTTTGTTTTATGATATGCAGGAGGTCCATCAGAGTGGGGTCTGACAATGCCCTGTATGCCAGGCACAGATCTCCCCTCAACAGCTGTAGGAGACAGAATACAGGAATAGGAGGTACGCATAGGACATGTTACTTAAGCTCTGTATTCTTTTAGTGAGGAACCCCTGTGGACATTCCAGTTGTTGGATATGTGTGGTTAGGCACATACCAAAAGGGACATTGTACTTGATAGGTCTGATGAATGCCAAATAAAGTGGAACAATGAAAAACAAAACAATGTTCTGTGCCTCACCAAAGTCCAGTCAAATAAACCATAGTAAATATCCAAAAACAAATAAGACTGGACACTGCTCGAATACCAACTCCTTCTGTTTATTAAAATAGACATACAGTGATGGCTTTGCCTTAGCCCTTCATCAGATAAAGCATCTCCCAAAACCAAACATTTTAAAACAAATACAAACCAATAGAAAATCAGTAAAAATCAGTAAAAAACCCGCCTGTTCTTAAGGGCGGGTCTCATAGGAATGACTTCATTAAGCCCAGGACTCCTGTGTGCCATTAACTCAATTATCCATTTAGATTCAGCTAGCTCTGTTAACTGTTTAATGTCTCCCCTCTTGTTCAATTTCACATTCACTATCACTTTAAACTTGAAGCTATGTGTAGGATGAGATACCAAGTGTCTATATAATGCATTGCGTGTGTCTCCATTTCTAATCAAGGAGAGGTGCTGCAAGACCCTAACTTTAAACATACAGTTGGTCTTGCCCACATAAAAACTTGTGCAGGATTGACACTCAGCCAAATAAACCACATCAGTGGTTCTACAAGTTGCTCCCTTTCAAATCAAACAATCTTCCAGTCACTGGAAGTACAAAAACACCCACTATCTACATAAGCACGCCTTGCATAGCCCACATGGAAAAGTGCCCTGTTTAGTAATGGCCAGATTATCCATACTGGTCTTTGTCTTATCCTACAAAGTAAATCTTTCAAGTTTTATTTCTTTTATATCTAAAAACCGGTTTATCACCTAGCATACCCTTCAAAGTTACATCACTAGTCAAAATGTTCCAATTCCCTCTGATCAGTGCACAAACATCACCTATATTACTGCCATAAGTTAGTGTCAACCTAGAATCATGTCCACTGGCCCTGTCATGTTGTGAGCTTATGCCTGTATCAACGGTTCTCAGCCATGGTTTATACCTATCCTTCCTATAATTTCTGCCAAACTCCATCCTGTTGTTCACCAATTTCCTATCATAACCCCTGGTATGAAAACAGTCCTTCAGGGTCCCCAACTCTTGCTCGAAGCATGCATCATCATTGCTGATTCTAGAAATCCTAGCAACCTGTCCCTGCACTATATTAGGAAATATGTGTCGAGGGTGCATGCTATCAAAAGAAAGCAAGGTATTCTTCCAGCAGTCTTTTCTATACAATCTGGATGAAAAGCCATTTTCTGTCAACTGTACCCTGACATCCAAAAAGTCAATCTGTGTGCGTGAGCTGTAAACCGTGAACCTCAAAAATGATGTGGTGGTATGTAGATAGGAGACGAAATCAGCTAAACAGTTATCGTCCCCATCCCAAAGAATAAAAATATTGTCCACAAAATGCTTATACATCTTGATATGACCTTTCCATGACATGTTATTCAATACTATACTCCTCTCCCAGAAGGACAAAACAAGATTAGCATAGGTGTTGGCACAGGGGCCCCTGTGCCTGCCTATATGCTAATCTTGTTTTGTCCTTCTGGGAGAGGAGTATGGTATTGAATAACATGTCATGGAAAGGTCATATCAAGATGTATAAGCGTTTTGTGGACGATATTTGTATTCTTTGGGATGGGGACGATAACTCTTTAGCTGATTTCGTCTCCTATCTACATAACACCACATCATTTTTGAGGTTCACGGTTAACAGCTCACGCACACAGATTGACTTTTTGGATGTCAGGGTACAGTTGACAGAAAATGGCTTTTCATCCAGATTGTATAGAAAAGACTGCTGGAAGAATACCTTGCTTTCTTTTGATAGCATGCACCCTCGACACATATTTCCTAATATAGTGCAGGGACAGGTTGCTAGGATTTCTAGAATCAGCAATGATGATGCATGCTTCGAGCAAGAGTTGGGGACCCTGAAGGACTGTTTTCATACCAGGGGTTATGATAGGAAATTGGTGAACAACAGGATGGAGTTTGGCAGAAATTATAGGAAGGATAGGTATAAACCATGGCCGAGAACCGTTGATACAGGCATAAGCTCACAACATGACAGGGCCAGTGGACATGATTCTAGGTTGACACTAACTTATGGCAGTAATATAGGTGATGTTTGTGCACTGATCAGAGGGAATTGGAACATTTTGACTAGTGATGTAACTTTGAAGGGTATGCTAGGTGATAAACCGGTTTTTAGATATAAAAGAAATAAAAACTTGAAAGATTTACTTTGTAGGATAAGACAAAGACCAGTATGGATAATCTGGCCATCACTAAACAGGGCACTTTTCCATGTGGGCTATGCAAGCGTGCTTATGTAGATAGTGGGGTGTTTTGTACATCCAGTGACTGGAAGATTGTTTGATTTGAAAGGGAGAGCAACTTGTAGAACCACTGATGTGGTTTATTTGGCTGAGTGTCAATCCTGCACAAGTTTTTATGTGGGCAAGACCAACTGTATGTTTAAAGTTAGGGTCTTGCAGCACCTCTTCGATTAGAAATGGAGACACACGCAATGCATTATATAGACACTTGGTAGCTCATCCTACACATAGCTTCAAGTTTAAAGTGATAGTGAATGTGAAGTTGAACAAAAGAGGGGAGACATTAAACAGTTAACAGAGCTAGCTGAATCTAAATGGATAATTGAGTTAATGGCACACAGGAGTCCTGGGCTTAATGAAGTCATTCTATGAGACCCGCCTAAGAACAGGCGGTTTTTACTGATTTTACTGATTTTCTATTGGTTTGTATTTGTTTTAAAATGTTTGGTTTTGGGAGATGCTTTATCTGATGAAGGGCTAAGGCCAAAGCGCCATCACTTGTATGTCTATTTTAATAAACAGAAGGAGTTGGTATTCGAGCAGTATCCAGTCTTATTTGTTTTGGATATTTACTATGGTTTATTTGACTGGACTTTGGTGAGGCACAGAACATTGTTTTGTTTTTCATAGAGACTTTGTTGTGTTCTATTGTGCCTTACATGCTTTGGGGATAAGGAGCTTTACAAGAAGGTAATTTCATGTCTACAATGCTTTCAGCAACTTTGGTCGGTGGAGTAGGAGATGTGACTTGTCTCCTGAATCGTGAAAACCCTTTTCTTGGTTTGGGTTTTGAGATACAGAAGGATAAGCATGTTGGCAGCAACGTTCCAGTTGCCACTGACAAGAATTTTGATTCTCTTTTAAGAGATTTTAACTATAAACTGAGCAGGCTACAGCGTCTGCTGTGGCAGACCTTTCATTTGGAAGCCTGCTTAGCTTACGGGATAGTGCCTCGGGGCATGAGGATCTTGTGTATGCCCACACAAGGCGACCGCTATCCCGAGTTATTGGCTAGATGGCAACTATTGAACATTAATACCAGCTACCGGTACATGGAGTTGATTAATGACTTTTTTGCCCCAGAGATCGCTACCCTCAAGCAGGAAGTGGGACAGCTGCAATGCAGATTTGCGTCTGAGTTCACAGACACCAGGAGTCTACAACGTTTGAAACAACTGCATGCTTCCTTACTGGAAGAGGAGGAGAAGATTCGGACCCAGAAATTGGGCAAGTTGAAAAGGGACCATCATGACTTCCAACAAGGGAACATCTTTGTTTGGTCCAAATCAAGAACTCCTTTATCGTCGCAGGAAGATAGAAGGGGACCTGGTTCATACAATGGTGCTGCTATTCAACGGCGGACGCTCGATGACATCATCTTCAGAAGCCGGAGGCGATATAGGTCCCATCACGGCAGTTGCGGCACATGGAAGTACTAGCGCCACTTCAGTGTGTACGGATGGGGTTCTTGTTGCCTCCACTGATTCCATTAGTGCTCCCGTGGCTGTGGGAGATGCCGGCACCAGCATTGTGAGCACGGAGATGCAAGTACCGGGGTTTCACACACAAACGGTGTCCCGCGATGTATCCAAGGCTATTTCTTTGGGTGATGATGCTTCCATTTCCAGCAAGGAGGGGTCAGCAGTTATGAAGGAAGCTATTCCACAAGTTTCAACACGGGGAGATCCTATCCCCGCCGTGAGTTCCATCATCGAGGGCACTAAGGCACCATCTTGTGCCACTGTTTCGACGGATACTGGTTTTGTGTCTGAGGTGTTGGTTTGTGATCCGAGTGATTACAGGACTGGTGCCAGACCGAAAGACACACAGGGTCGTTTGAATTTTTTGGACAGACTGCCGGCACCTGTCAAGAAGAAAGGGGTATGGAATCGTTCCCATAGCGAGGACAGGGCGTACAACAAGAGGAGGAAGCTGCTGCACTGACTGTTAAGCAAGATACTGGTATTGTTTTTAACCTTTCATCTTACAGTTTATCTGAAGATGAGTGTTTTTTTTTGAATAAAGGGCTGACATTTGTGCCCAGTAGGGCCTGTGTATATAATGACATCATTATGGACCTTATGGTTTTTTGTCGTAGCTTAGTCTTGAAACAGATTTTTGGAGGGGATAACCCGAGTAATACCATGCTAAGGCAGCCTAGCGGTTTTGTCCCCCCTTTCTCACCCGCTATGAATTTATTCATTAATGCTTGTGAACAAGATCTGATGTGCTATTTTCAGGAGGGGACACACGGTAGATTTTATAATCTGAGTCCCACACAGAGACAAGCTCTATATGATCTTGGGAATAATGCAGATATCACTATCAAAATGGCTGACAAGGGGGTGCTGTAGTGATACTGGACACCTCCTGGTATGAAAGTAAGTTGTTAGGATTGTTACAGAATGTTGATACATATACCCCAATTAATCCTTTAGGTGTGAAAGGGATTATAGATAGAGTACACAACAATTTACGGCTGTTTTTGGATAGTAAATTGATTAGTGAAGATTTGTTTAAATTCCTTATGATAGAGAAGCCAGTGACACCTATATTCAAAGCTCTACCAAAAATACATAAATCAGAAACTGACCCACCCCTCAGACCCATAGTGTCTGGCAGAGGTTGGGTGACAGAAAACATTTCGATTTGGTTGGAGACGGAGTTAAGGCCATACCTAGTCAGATTGGATAGTGTGCTTTTAGATACAGGCCACTTTTTGAAATACCTAGGGGCCTATGAATTGGATCAGTTTGATGGTGGTTTACTTATGGTAACTATGGACATTCAGAGCCTGTTTACTGTCATAGGCAATGATTATGGGATACGAGCCATTTCTGAACTTTTGCAGGAGTTAGGCGTCACTACACTGAAGATAGATACCATAGGAGGTTTGCTTGGTTTGGTACTGAATAATAATGTCTTTATAGGTGTGAATCAAGCATATAGGCAGGCACAGGGGATAGCCATGGGCACCCCCTGTGCCAACACCTATGCTAATCTTGTTTTGTCCTTCTGGGAGAGGAGTATGGTATTGAATAACATGTCATGGAAAGGTCATATCAAGATGTATAAGCGTTTTGTGGACAATATTTTTATTCTTTGGGATGGAGACGATAACTCTTTAGCTGATTTCGTCTACTATCTACATACCACCACATCATTTTTGAGGTTCACGGTTAACAGCTCACGCACACAGATTGACTTTTTGGATGTCAGGGTACAGTTGACAGAAAATGGCTTTTCATCCAGATTGTATAGAAAAGACTGCTGGAAGAATACCTTGCTTTCTTTTGATAGCATGCACCCTCGACACATATTTCCTAATATAGTGCAGGGACAGGTTGCTAGGATTTCTAGAATCAGCAATGATGATGCATGCTTCGAGCAAGAGTTGGGGACCCTGAAGGACTGTTTTCATACCAGGGGTTATGATAGGAAATTGGTGAACAACAGGATGGAGTTTGGCAGAAATTATAGGAAGGATAGGTATAAACCATGGCTGAGAACCGTTGATACAGGCATAAGCTCACAACATGACAGGGCCAGTGGACATGATTCTAGGTTGACACTAACTTATGGCAGTAATATAGGTGATGTTTGTGCACTGATCAGAGGGAATTGGAACATTTTGACTAGTGATGTAACTTTGAAGGGTATGCTAGGTGATAAACCGATTTTTAGATATAAAAGAAATAAAAACTTGAAAGATTTACTTTGTAGGGATAAGACAAAGACCAGTATGGATAATCTGGCCATCACTAAACAGGGCACTTTTCCATGTGGGCTATGCAAGGCGTGTGCTTATGTAGATAGTGGGGGTGTTTTTGTACATCCAGTGACTGGAAGATTGTTTGATTTGAAAGGGAGAGCAACTTGTAGAACCACTGATGTGGTTTATTTGGCTGAGTGTCAATCCTGCACAAGTTTTTATGTGGGCAAGACCAACTGTATGTTTAAAGTTAGGGTCTTGCAGCACCTCTCTTCGATTAGAAATGGAGACACACGCAATGCATTATATAGACACTTGGTAGCTCATCCTACACATAGCTTCAAGTTTAAAGTGATAGTGAATGTGAAGTTGAACAAAAGAGGGGGAGACATTAAACAGTTAACAGAGCTAGCTGAATCTAAATGGATAATTGAGTTAATGGCACACAGGAGTCCTGGGCTTAATGAAGTCATTCCTATGAGACCCGCCCTTAAGAACAGGCGGGTTTTTTACTGATTTTTACTGATTTTCTATTGGTTTGTATTTGTTTTAAAATGTTTGGTTTTGGGAGATGCTTTATCTGATGAAGGGCTAAGGCCCGAAAGCGCTCATCACTTGTATGTCTATTTTTAATAAACAGAAGGAGTTGGTATTCGAGCAGTGTCCAGTCTTATTTGTTTTTGGATAAAGTGGAACAATGGCTTCCTTGGGCCCAGATGCCATACTTTTGTTTATAAGTTGCATGGCATAGAATGATACCCTCATTACTATAGACAAGTGATGGTCAAAGGCTAGATTACTGTCTATGTGTTTCCCTAAGTCCCTGACTGCTTCCCACAGGATACTATTATGCATTTCTTGGCATTTAGTTTTACTCCATGGCTGACACCAGTTGTTTGTCTGTGTTAGCCCTTCTTGGAGAACATTTATTTATTTAGTTATTTATTTTTACATTTGTTAACCAGGTTGGTCCGACTGTGCCCAGAGTGCCCTTTTCCAGCAGAGACTCAAGGAGAAAAGTTCCAGGAAAGTCATTAGTAAAAATAAGAAAAAAAAGCTTACAATTCAAGTTGTAAGATACTTAACAGTAGAAAAACAGAGAAAGAGAAATATAGAACAGGAATATTTATAAGGCGAAAGCACAGTATTTTGAGAATGCAGTAGTAATATGTTTGAGAAATTTGGTTAACATTAAGTTATATATAAGGAAATATAGCAATGCCTTAAAATAAAAAATATTTTCTAATATGTAATGTACAGTTCAGAGTAACATCATGACTTAGTACATCAAAGATGCATTTAATACCATAGGTATTAACTGTAGAGAGAATAATATGTGTAGACAGTTTAAAAAGGGAAGACCAGGCATATATGTTAATCGAGAGAAGAAGAAAAATGCATTAGGTTATTTTCTGACAAGTACAGATCCATGCATGCTGGAAATTAATTTTTAGTTACTTTTTGAATTCACCACTTTTGGTAGTGGAATGAAGGGACAATGGAAGTTTGTTCCATGAGTATGCAATTGAATGACTGTAAAGTATTTTTACAATATTTTTGTTTGGATTGGTCACATGAAGTAGGTTTTGTTGTGTGCTTCTGAGGTCACGATTGGGTGTGTAGGGTGTAAGTATGGATGTAAGGGTAGGGCAGGAGTTGGGGCTATTCAGGATCCTGTGTGCAATTTGTAGTTGTGATATTTGAAGCATGTGAGGGAGCTCAGGCCATCTTAAGCTTTTCAGGGATATATAGTGATGGGACTTTTGGCTATTACTGGCTGCAAATCTGGCTCTCTTGTTATAGGTGGTTTCTAGTTTGGTTTAGAGATTATTTTAGAGGTTAGTAAGTGTGGGAACAGCATATAACAGGGATAGTAGAATAAATGTTTGAGCCAGTATAAGTCCAGATTTGTTAGGTATATGTTTGTTGTTGCGGTCAAGAAGAACTAGTTTTTGGTTGGACTTTTTGATACAGTTTAAGATATGTAGGTCACATTTTAATTGGTCGTTTATAGTAACACCAAGCAATTTGGTGTTTGAGTAGGTGGTAATAATTGTATTATCTAAGGATGAGATGGTGAAGTTTTCTTTAGCTGGATTGAGTTTTTTTGGAAGGAAAAGAAGAAGCGAGGTCTTTTTGGGATTGCGAAGCAGGTTGTTTTCAGTTAGCCATTGTTTTAATAGGTGCAGAGATTGTTGACTGACAGTGTGGAGATTTTGTATATTGTCGGAGGTGTTAATAATTGTGGAATCGTCTGCATACTGTATTAAGGTAGAGTGGGGGCAGGAGACATGGTGGTTATTTGTAAATATATTAAAAAGTAGGGGGCCCAGGATAGAAACCAGGGGAACCCCAGTCTTAACAAGATGGAAAGGGGAGAAGGAAGTTTGTCATCTTACAGACTGATATCTGTTTGAGAGGTACCTGTTAAACCAGGAGGTAGTGGAGGTAGAGAGTTGTAGGCTGGAAAGTTTATTTAGGAGGATGGGATGGGAAACAGTATCAAATGCATTGGATAGGTCGAGGAATAGATCTCTGGCTTGGGCAACGTTGTACGTGAAAGATAGGAGGGCAGTGGTATTAGTGTGTGAGTATCGGAAACAGTGCTGTGTGGGTGTAATTAGGTTTGCCTGTAAGAGGTGGTTTAGCATTTGTCTATGTATACATTTTTCCAGTATCTTGGATAAGGGGGATAAAATAGCAATAGGGCTGTAATTTGAGGGTTCTGTAAAATTTCCTCCCTTGTGGAGGGGTATTATGAAGAATTTTTTCCAGATATCTGGTACTGTATTTTCTTGGATGGCTCTATTGATAAGTATAGATACAGGGTATGCTATGGACCTGGCTGATGTTGGAGAAATAATGGAGGGAATTTGTTGGGTGATGGGGAACAGAGTTTGAGTTTGTTAAGAAGTGATCTGATGAAGGAGGTTGCTACGGGTGCTGGGGAGAACAAAGGAAGAGATGAGGTGGGAGGTGGTGTCTTAATAGTGCTAGTGTCTGGTTTAGTAAGCTTTTCTATTGTTTTGATGAAAAAGTTGTTAAGTAGAGTTACTGTTTCACTCGAAAGTTTGTTAGGGAAGCGGGTTGATGAAGAGGGATTCCCTGGAGATAGCTACTTGTTTACTGAGTGTCAGAATTTCTTCAGGTTGCAACGTGGGTTGCTCAGAGATTTTTGGCAGAATTTTTTTTTGTCCAGTAGGACCTGCTTTTTTGTTTGGTTGCAAAGTTCAGGTAGAAAGTTGAGTTGTTATTTTTTCCCATGCTCTCCAGGCACTGTCTCTGCTGTTCATAAGGGATCGAGTTGCCTGGTTTAGCCATGGTGCATAATTACATTTTAGCCAAATTTGTGTTGACATGGGATTCAATGATGGCTCCTAATTTGCAGTCATCTGCAGATTTGGTCAGCCAGAGGCCATTGAAATTGGCCTTGAATTTAGAGAACGAAATGTCAAAAAGGAGTGGTCCCAGGACTGATCCCTGAGAGACTCCACTTGTGACTGGCCTCTTTGCAGAGGTGGACTCCACAATTCTAAGTTCCTGGGTCCTGTCTGTGAGCCATTTGGCTATCCACCAGGTGACATAAGGGTTTGTACCTAACCTCTTTATTTGTCAACAATGTCCGAGTGAGGTATTGTGCCAAATGCCTTGGCCAGGTCAAGGTAGGCAGTGTGAACCATTTTGCCCTCATACATTGCTTTGGTGACCCTCTCAAAGAAGTCCACCAGGTTGAGTAGGCATGATCTGTCCATGACAAAAACCAAACTGGGTTGGTTCCAGTGTCAGGACGTTTACTATATCATTACTGATTATTTCCATGATTATTTATTCCATGGTTTTTCATATGAGACTAGTGAGACTTATGGGTCTGTAATTTCCAGGGTCTGTAGATGGCCCATCTTTGCACAGAGGGATGACTGTTGCTGTTCTCCATTCATGGGGCGAGAAACCTGTTTCAAGGCTATAGTTAAATAGCAAATCCAGAGGACCTGATAGGTCATGTTTCATGTTATTTAGAAGGCATCCTGGAATATTGTCTGGGCTCATTGATACAGTGTTCTTGGCCTTATAGAAAGCATTAAGGGCCTGTTCCCTAGTGATAGCAGGGAGAGTTATATTTGATGGTATTTCCTGAGGGAAGGTTGAGGGGGAGAGAGGGGTAAAGTTAGAGCTGAATGTGTTGGCCAGTAGGTTTGCTATGTCTTCTGGCTCAGTATAGGTGGTTCAGTTTACAATGAGCTCTGCACACAACTGTGTATTGCCTTTGAGGGTGCAGACATAGCTAAAGAATGCCTTGCTGTTGTCCATGGCCTGGGAGGCCAGATTTACCTTAAATTTGGCTTTGATAGACTTTATTTGTCCTCTGGGGTGCTTGTTTAGTTTGATGAGGGTGCTTTTATCCTGCTGGGTACTGCAGCTCCTAATTTTTTCCATGATTTTCTTACTTCTGATTTTTTGATTCCACTAGGATGGCTTGTTTTTTGAGTTAGTTCTGTATTTCTTCCTGGTGGGTACAACTGCCTCTATGCAGCTATTAATATGGTTGTATATGGTTTCTGTGAACTGTTCTGCATAGGCAGCAGTGTTCTCATGGTTTAGGGAGGCTTAAAATTTTGCCAGAATAGCACTTAATGGCAGAAAGTTATCCTTAGATGAGTTCCTGAATATTCCAGGGTTAGCTGGGGGTCCAGGTTCTATTTTTCCTTGAAAGGAGACCATTTTGTGGTCTGATCTTACCAGGGAGGACATTGCACTAGGGGGTATGCAGCACTCTCCCATATTAGTGAGGACCAAATCCAGTATGGTTGCACACCTGGTTGGTGTAGTGACAATTTGGTCCAGGGAGTTTGTGTTTACAAAATCCAGCAATCTCTGTGCCTGTACATTTGGTGTCGTATAAGATTCCCAGTTAACAGTGGGGTAATTAAAGACACCCATAAATATGTATTGGGTTACATGGTGAGTGTTTCCAGTAAGTTTAAATACATGGCACGGGTTTCGTGGGTCATAGAGCGGACCTTAAGCTTGCATGGAAGTGGTATTGGATTTTCCTGTGGTGATTTGAAAATGTGAAGCTCAAGTGCATTGTCCTGTTTGACCAGCCTTGAGGTATATTTATTTTCATGTAAATCGAGATCCCTCCACCTTTAGTCTTTGTCTATGTAGTAGCTGGTCTAAATGTGTGGAAGGCATTATAACCCTTCACTGTCGGTGTGCCTTCTGTGGCTTTAAACCATGTCTCAGTGACTGCACAGATGTCAGTGTTCTCTAGGGTGAAGAGATTTTCGAGGGAGTGGAGTTTTTTGTTTAGACTCTTAGCACTGAGCAGTAATAACTTTAGATTTTCTTGGTTATGATTTGCTGTGTCAGAAGTACTTTCAGTTTGGCATTGCCTAAAAAAGGCACTATGGGGGAAGACAATGTTTTAGCTAATATTTGAAAGCCTACAGGGGAATGGTGAATACCATCCCTGGCAAAGCATCATGTCTGTTGACCAGTTCCTTCCATGCTGACAAATATTGCACCCCATAGAATGACACCGGAAACTAAGCCAATTATTAAAGTTAGTCATCTTTTATTTATATTGTGGCATCATCCATGCTGCTCGATACTAGGGTCATACCAGCCTGGGACACATATTCAGAGAGCTCCATGATGTCTCTCTTCATATAGTTGAGGGAGGCGTGTCTCAGGTCATTTACACCCACATGGACTATGACTGAGTCATACTGGTACGTGTGGTCCAATTATCTGAGTGCATGTGTAATCAAGCGGATCTTAGTCCCTGATAAGCAGCTGACTATGACTTTCTCCTTAATCACCCTGGTGAGAGGGACATCAGTGTGTCTCACAATGGAGTCTCTAATGCCGAGAATTTTGGATTCTGTGGTGGCTTTCCTTATGGGCTTAGAAGTAGAGGCTCTATGACATGTGGTTGTATGTGTTGATGTGGGTGTTGTTTTGAAAGAGTGCATTCGGGGCTGCTGAGGGTATTTGTTAAGTGTACTTCACCTAAGAGGTCTTTGGGGTTTGGGAAGGTTACATTTAAGTGCCTCAGTATATGTGGGTCTATACATTGGGTCTGTATTACGTTACTGAAGGTTCACTGCCCGAACCACTGTTCATTGAAGCAAATTTTATTTATTTAAGATTTGTTTACTGGGAACATCCAACTGGGACAGAACCCATTTTCAGTGGAGGCCTGAGGAAAATGTTCCAGTCATTCACTTTTGCAAAAGTTCACTTTAGCGAATGACTTTACCAGGGAAAGGAATGAATTGGCCATCATCAGAAATTTGCCCTTTTCCCCACTGTAGTTTGATCTCAGAGATGGTATTTATAGTTGGGGGGGGTAGGGGGCACAGCCCTCCACCTGGGTGGGTTTAAAATACTGTACTGTGTGTGAAGGTCAGAATGCTGGGCAACTTGTTTCATTCACTGGGTAAGTCATTTGTTGAAGTGAACATTTGCTAAAGTCAATGTTCACTATTTTGGTTTGGTGAATAGTGGTTTGCGGCAGTAAAATTCGATAAAGTGATATAGACCCTATACATCTGCTTTGAATTGTGTGTGATGGGTTACTGTACTACTGACAACCTTATTGACATTAAGAGTACTTTTATGTGAGAGCTTTGCCTCCAGTGACATTGTGTAAATACATCTCTCACATAACATATCAGTTTGTTTGAGAATGAACTGGTTGTCAGTAATCATGAGGCAATTTCTACATTGCCTCAGGATGCCCATATCCACCAAGCTGGTAAAGGAGATAGTTGGAAAGCTCATATCCATGGCAACAGACCCTTTTTTTATTGATTGGACAGTTGGAGTGAGAATATAAAGTAATATTAGGAGCATCCGGTTTACCACGCTTGGGGGGATCTGCTTCTCACTGCAAAGTAGTAGTCTTGTGTACAACTAGATATTGGTGAAATTTCAATCATGGAAAATGTCACTCATGGTGTCTGTGTCTATACAGAGCACTGTCAAACACTTGAGGGGATGCTAATAAGTAGACCTTGATCATAGGATCATAGGAGGTTATTCGGCTAATGGCCCTGGGGCCCTTACAAGCCTAGCCAAGAGTTTATCCCTGAAAAAGAAACCTCAATCAGCACCTGTCACCCCTGTCAGTGAGGGACAAAGGTGAAACCTCTAGGACAAATTTATGGTTTCCCATCCGTTCATCGAGGTTGCATTTGAAGAAGGTCAGTGAGGTACTCTGTTTGACAATGTATGGGAAGTTTATTCCAGAGACGGGGCAGCCTCTGGAAGACATACCTGTCTCTCCAGCAGGTTTTGTTGATGTTGCATATTAGATTTAGGCCTAATGAGTGAGTAATGTGCAAGGAGTTAGTCTTACGGATATGGAGCATCTCTAGTAGGGCAGGGTCCAATATTGCCTTGTAAGTGAGACACAGATCACCTCTGAGCAATCAGATGATTTATGGATGAAGTATTTAGGCAGATATTCCCAAGTTAGAAGCAAATCAAGCAGTACTTACTGGTAAAGGATTAACTTGTGAAGAATGATATGGTAGTCAAATGAATGGCTACTGCCTCGTTACTACTAGTGCTGGTCTCACCACAGTTCCACTCTGCTGGGATATAATGCTTGTTTGTTTCTTCTCTCACCAGAAGCAAAACAACTATTCAAATCCCAAGATGAGAAGCAGACCACAGCCTGTTTGGTGCTCCACAGTCTTGTTTCTGATGATGCAAGGGTCTGTAGGCTTGTTGTAGCCTTTTCCTAGTAGATTCCTTGAATAACAACTAGACCAGTCGGGAATGTCAAGTACAGATACTCACTGCCCAACCAGAAACAGTCAGGGATTAATGCACTCTGCTCCTTTTCTCACCAGGAGCAAAATATAAGCACAAATTCCAAGCTGGCACCTATGAAGCAATTATTAGGCTTTCCGGTGATCAGCAGTCTCCAGGAAATAATGCCCCTGTGCTCCTTCTCTCACCAGGAACAAAACAAAAGCACTAATCCCAAAATGACTACTGAGAGGCAGAATGTAGGCTCTCCAATAATTGGTGGTCTTGGAGTAGATATTGCAGATTTTAAAGGCAAGATGGAATAAATGGGTTAATATCCTCTGAGCTGCAGTGTGCACTAAGAAGTTAGATATGAAAGAGGGGGAAACTAAACTTTAGCTATCTATGTGGAAGGCCACTAAAAATAGCAAGAGAGACTGGAAGGGGGTAGGCACTTTGTATTCTGATTCTATGGAATACAGTGAAATGGCCAATAAATTTAAATAGTTGAAGGGGAGTGATTTCACAAAATGTTAATTTTGTGCTTACAACAGCCAATGAAAGGGGAGAGGGAAGGAGATATGTGGTCAAATTAACATAAAGGGTAGGTGACTAGAAAGACAGTTGATTTTAAAAACATAAAAGCATCAGGGTGGAAGGGTGGGAAAAACTCAATTTCTATGTGACTCACAAGAGACACAGCTGTGCTTTCTTTCCTAGTTTAAATATGGAATTAAAAGCAGAATATAAGTAAAACCCAGTGTAAAGAACAACAAATCACAATATACAAAATAAAAGAAGGCAGTAAAGTAATACAAAATACAAGAAAGCAAACTAACCTTTCCCTCACAGCAGGTTATGGCAGAGTCTGGTTGAGCTTTTCTAGTAAAGTGCTACAAACAAACTAAACTTTAAACTTAAACCACACAGAGGCAGCGAGTAAACTGGTAGCTACAAATACACAAAATTATTTATTGTGTTAGCGCTTTCGGAGTGGTTAATACCCTTCCTTCATCAGACAATTCAATACACAAATTAACCTTCCTTATATAACTATAACATAATTACTAAGTGACATCATTGTAATCAATTAAGAGATCAATTGAGCATGCAAACCACTTGGTGAAGCTGGAGCCTAGAGTTTTACTTTCACCAAGCTTTAAAACTAAATAAGCCCATAAAAATATTTTTCTAGTAAAGGCTTGGAATGTTTTACTTTACCTCTTAAATAGATGGTTTAGTTCCTAACTCCACCCTCAGTTCACAGATAATTAACCTTAACTGACTTGTTCTAATTTCTGTGCGACTCACAAGAGACACAGCTGTGGTCTCTTTCCTAGTCTGTTTAGCTGAATAAATAAAATGAGTAACTCTGCATTCTGAAATTGTGGTATTTTAAACGTAACATATTAACTTGAGTAGATAGCTACTCCACCAGCTTTTTGATTTTGTCTATCCAGCCTAAGAAATTTATAACCTGGTACTACAATGTCTTCATTTTTGTTTTTTAGCTTCAATTGTGCATGTCTGGAGAGTGTTGGTATATCCAAGCAAATAATTCTGGTTGTTCACTGCATATGCTCTGGAAATTGAGATGGTAAAATTTTAGAGGTTATTGTCTTGGTATGAATAATAGAGGATGTTACTATAGCAGATTTATTGTCTAAGTTGTGTACACTTAAGTGACTAGTGGAACTGTGGAACCAGGATTTGGGTGTATGTCTCCAGACAGCTTAAGTACGTGTATAATAATAATAATAATAATAATAATAATTTTCTATATCATACGAAGAGGGATGCAGTGCATTTAGTAGTACTAATTACCCATATGGCTAATATACATGCAGGGTAGCATATTGTTCTCCTTACATATCTACTGCTGCTGTGTTAGTAAATTGAGTGGATATATCCAGACTGTATCATGTATATGATCCTGGAGCACTCAGCATTGCACTACCCATGTGCTATAAAAAGCTGTTAAATGGTTGCAGTAAACTGTGGATTCACAGTCTATCATTTGTTTCAGACTTATTCCAATATGTTACATAACAGTTGCTTGACTGCAGAAGGAGGTAATAAGCCTGTATAGTCTGTCCTTTCAAGTAACTGGTGAGGGCACAATCAACCCTGATGTCTACCTGTTTGACAGCCCCCTCTGGACAACTTTCATCTTAGTGGATCTGGAGACACCCCACACTGAGGAATGAATGGGCATCCAGTAGTGAAAAGCTAGAAGGCGAAAATTACTCAAAACATCAGGAAATTGAATATTGTCATCTAGACAGTTACCATAATCTTAATGTAAATAGCGGCAGTTTTACAACAGGAAAATAAGAGTTCTTGTTCAACATGCTTAAGAGTATCTTCAGTAGATAAAGGTGGATGCATCTTGTTAGCTCTTCTGCTTCCTTGTATTCTTATTAAAAGCTTCCTGCTGTTATTGAAAATGGTTAATGTTCAAAGATCTTCCTACTTAATGTAGCTGGCTTCCCACCCCAGAAGTATAAAAACAGTAAAAAATACCTGACTCATTCATGTTGTTGCAATCATTAAAAAAATGAATAGCAGTTCTAGAGTTTCTGTAAAATAATACAGGCATGTATCAAATTTAGCCTTTTTTACATGAAAATGCCAATCACTTAAAATAGTGCTATGAGAGACGTTTCTGCCAATATCTGAAATTCTAGAGCTTTATGTTTTATGCATTGAAAGTGTAGATGTGTCTTGCACAGATCCATCTGCTGGGAAAGCAATGTGTCTCACACTTAGTACTTTGACAAACTCTTTCGTGTCTGTCTTTGCATATTGAATTTATTCTGATAACTGGATGCTACAGTTCAGTTTTTATAATTTTTTTATCCGACTCTGTCTGCTACTTTTACAAAGTTTTTGAAGATAAACATAGCACTGGCAACATCGCACAGACCAATAATTAACTTTATATTTGGAAGACACTGAGTTTAATATAAATAAAGCATTAGTAGAAAGGATTCTGTTCTCATCTGCTAAGATAATCACCCCCAGCTGTCCAGTTATGGACCTCTTTAGCATTTCTGAAAGGATATGGACTAATCAAGTACTCAAGTACAGCACAGCAGTCAACTGAGCAGATACTACACGAGTATATCTTACCTATGCCTTCACCGATAGTGCACGTTTATTTAAAGAATGAGTTCCTTCATGTGTTTCAAAGGCTTGTGGATGACTATATCTAAGAATATACTCAAGAAAATGAAATGGTCGGTCACAACCTTACTATATTAA